>NC_133146.1:9485310-9785310 GCF_048418815.1 Hemitrygon akajei
TTCTCCTTATATTAAGGTAGAGTCAGCTTCAGATGTAATGAATTCTACATGAAGTATGTGATGCCTGGTTGATCTTTTGTTTATTTCACCATCAAGGAGTCTTGCAAACTGAAACTAGTTTTTAAAACATCGTTTGTGTTGTCAGCCCGATTGGCACAGATATTGGAGTTCACAGGCCACAGGCCAGTGTGTCAGCCTCGCTGGGGACTGGGGTCTATGTGGAAGGCACAGCAGGAATTAAAGGGTGGGGGTGATTTTTAACACAAAGCCCTAGTTCATTGCTGACAATTTTGGTCCCTGTATGATTTCTAGTCAGCAGGGTGGAAGTCGTGAGCATTTATTATTTGACATTTCCTCAAAGGCTAATGTGGACTTCAGGAATGGGAAGTCAGGAGAACGCACACCATTTCCCATCGGGGATCTGCGGAGGATCTATCCTGCCCGAACGCGTTGAGGCAATCATGAAGGGAGCACTCCCGCAGCTATAATCCATTAGGAGTTCGAGGAGATCTGGTGTGCCAGCAAAGACTCCAGCAGATTTCTACAGTGGAGAGCTTTCTGATGGGTTGCACCACTGTCCGGCATGGGGGGCTCCAGTCCACAGGGTCGAGAAAAGCTCCAGAGCGTTGTAAACTCGGCCAACTCCACCACAGCCACTGGTCGTCCCACGACCGAGGACACGCGTTTGAAAGGCGTCATCCATCACCAAAGACCCTCACCGTCCAGGACATGCTCTCTTCTCATCGGGGAAGAGGTACAGGGGCTGAAGACACACGTTCAGTATTTTAGGGACAGCTTCCCCTCCGCCATTAGATTTCTGAATGGTCCACTACTTTACTACTTTGTCGGCTTTTTGCATTGCATATTCCTTGCTGTAACTTGTAGTAATTTTTTTTGTATTGCGCTGTCCTACTGCCGCACGACGACAAACTTCACAACGCGCTGTCTGTCAGTGATAATAAACCTGATTCTGATGTGATCATGTTTGGTGGTGGTGAGGGCAGCTCGGGAGCTGGGCTTTGGGGGTGGTGTTCAACCATTTGACAACTGACGTGTCTCCTCCTCCTCTCTTCAGGGTTCTGGCTCGTCTGGACCATCATCATCATTCTGAGCTGCTGCTGCATCTGTCACCACCGGCGGGCCAAGTTACGCCTGCAGCAGCAACAGCGACAGCGAGAGATCAACCTCATCGCCTACCAGGGAGCTCGGAACTACTCTCTGCTCCCCCTCTACCTGAGTATGTGTCTCTCTCTCTCTCTCTCTCTCTCCTCTCTCTCTCTCCTCCCTCTCTCTCTCTCTCTCTCTCTCTCTCTCTCTCTCTCCTCTCTCCTCTCTCTCTCTCTCTCTCTCCTCTCTCCCTCTCTCCCCCCTCTCCCTCTCTCCCTCTCTCCCTCTCTCCCTCTCTCCCTCTCCCCTCTCCCCCTCTCCCCCTCTCCCCCTCTCCCCCTCTCCCCCTCTCCCCCTCTCCCCCTCTCCCCCTCTCCCCCTCTCTCCCTCTCTCCCTCCCTCCCCTCTCCCTCCCCTCTGGGAGCTCGGAACTACTCTCTGCTCCCCCTCTACCTGAGTACGTGTCTCTCTCTCTCTCCCCCCTCTGGGAGCCGGGTTTTTATATTGAAATCATTAACCCTTTCAGAACGTTGCCTTCTTAGTACGTAGAAAGTGATTGTCCCAGCGTGGTCAGTTGCATCACACTGTCATTGTTCGGACTGGTTTCTGTCACTAGGAGCTCAGAATCATAGAGTACTATAGCAAGAAACAGACCCTTTGGCCCATCGAATCCATGCCGAGCTGTTATTCTACCTAGTCCTCTCATCGACCTACACCTGGACCATAGCCTTCATACCTCTCTCATCCATGCACTTATCCAAATTTCTCTTAAGTATTGCAAATTACCCACATCCACCACTTCCAGTGGCAGCTTTGCACCACCCTCTGGGTGAAGGAGCTCATCCTCAGCTTCCACTTAAATATTTCACTTTTCACCCTTAACCTATGACCTCTAGGTCTACTCCCACCTAACCTTAGTGAGAAAAGCCTGCTTGCATTTACCCTATCTATAACCCTCAGAATTTTATATCAAATCTCCCTTCTCCTACACTTCAGGGATAAAGTCCCAACCTATTCGACCATTCCCTATAGCTCAGGTCTTCAAGTTCTGTCAACATCCTGGTAAGTCTACAAGATTTCATTGAGGAAATGAATCTACTGTGCAAGTGTTAGGCTGAACTACTGAATGTTCCAATGCAGGAAATTACTTTTCATTTTGCTCTTGAACTTAAAACCTGCTGGAAGGACTCAGCAGTTCAAGGAATATCGGTGTAGGGAAAGGGATGTAAATGTTATGGTCAGAACTTCTCACCAGCCTACTGCTTTCCCCTGGGTCCCCTATTCCTTCCGTTTCTCCTATGGTCCTCTTCTGTCAGATTCCTTCTTCTCTAGCCCTTGATCTTTCCCACCCATGTGGCCTCACCTATCACATTCCATCTAGCCTCCTTCACCTCCAGTACCCCCCCACAAACATTTTTATTCTGGCATCTTCCCCCCCCCCCCCCTTTTCAGTCCTCACGAAGTGTCTTTCCAGCATCTGCAGAAACTCATGTTTATGGTCGGAATCCTACTCTTTGTTTTGGATCCAGATTCCAGCCCCTCAGTCCCCTGTATCTCCCTAGTCAGTCCACGGGCATTTGTTTCGTGTGAGCCTCCAGTTGCCCTCCTTACCCCAGCATCTCCCCACTGAATCCTGAATCCCTTATTTACCACATTTTCTTGCAAAAGAAGACCATTTGACCCACCAGTTGAGTTTATTCTGGCTGCCCTGTCTATTTTGAGTGTGCGTCTTCAGGCTCCTGTAATTCCTCATTGATGGTAGTAATGAGAGGAGGCACGTCATGGATGGTGAGGGTCTTTCGTGATGGATACTGCCGCCTTGAGGCATCACATTTTGAAGATCTCCTCGATGGAGCTGACTAAGTTTACAAACCCTCTGCAGCTTTTTCCAATCCTGTGCAGTGGCCCCTCCATACCGGATGGGGATGCCTCAGGTTAGAATGTCCTCCGTGCACTTCCGTAGAAATTTGCTCGTCTTTGGTGACAAACCAAACCTCCTCAAATCCTAATGAGATGGTGCATTCTCCACTATTGCATCAAAAGAATTTTTTTTGTTTGAAAGTGAATTAGTTTCCCCCCACAGTGCCCTCTGTAGAAAAAAAAAGATTTAATTATAATTTTGAGTAATTTGAGGGGGACAAACACCCTGCTAACCTGGATTCCATTCCCCTCCACACCACCACCAAACCGAGCAACCTCATAGCCCGTCATTCACCCTGTTTCACACCGATTTTGGTGGCAAATATATAAGAGTTGCCTGTTTGAATGCACTCCCGAGTCACTAAGTAGGTGGTAGGACCATTGGGAAGTTGACGGGGAAGCGAGAAATGGAGCTGGTGGTAACGCTCAGAGCTGGCGAGTACTGCAGTGCAGAAACAGCTCCTTCGGCCCATCTAGTCGATGCTGACCACAGCATCCTCCCTGCTAGTCCCAGTTGCCCATAAACCTCCAAGCCCCTCCTGTCCGTGTACCTATCCAAATACCTCTCAGGTGGTGCACTTGTTCCCACCTTGACCACTTCCTCTGGCACCCTCATCCCAAGTGCTCACTATCCTCTGTGTAGTGTGACTCCAGTGTCAGCATCATACCGGCTGGAAGCTTGACCTCTCCCCCATAGGATGAATGAAAACACAATAGCATGACTGCACTTTGAGCCCCTGATCTTCACCTTTAACCACAAGCAGGTTCAGTAAAGGCAACTTGTGGATCAGATTTCAAACGCTTCTTGTTATGAGACTGTTTTATATTCAGTGTGGAAAGTGTAGTGAGAGGGCCTGCACCGCGCTCTCTAGTGGCAGGCTGGAGGCAGTACATTGAACATGATGCGTCCTTCAGGCCACAAATGTGTCGATCCACTTAAACATCAATCAAACCCTTCCTACTCACTCCAAACCCTCCGTTTTCTTACACCCGTGCGCCAGAAATTCTGTTTGCTCACTCCCATTAAACATTCTAATATTTGAAATTAGCCGTCCCCCTGCAATTATGCAAAACTTTCTCAACAACTTCTTTTAAACCTGAGAGTTTGCACATTCTTCCTGTGACTTGTGGTCTCCCCCAGGTGCTGCGTTTTCAAAGACGTGCTGGTAGGTTAACTAGCTTCTGCATGAGAGGGAGAGGGAGAGGGAGAGAGAGAGAGAAAGTGTGGTCTTGTGGGTAGGTGGATTGCTAAGGCAGCATGTTGCTTGCTTTAGTCAACTACCTTATGGTGCAGGCAATAATCACAATAGAAAATGGGCAGAGGGGAATGAGACCAGTGGGACTGCTCTGCCAGGGACTAGCATTGACCTGATGGGCCATATGGCCTATTTCTGTGCTAGTGTAAGTAAACTTGCAAACTGCAGATTATTTGGTGTGTGATCTGTGGTATCAAGCCAAAGGTTGGGCAGTGAAAATGTATAAATACAGATACTGCGATTGCAGAGGTGAGGGGGAAGGATGATAATCTCTGAAGGAAGAGATCAGGGTTGCCATGGGGGTAAATAAGGTTATTCTGGTCAATGGGGCAATTGGAGGGAATCTGGGCAAGGAAGTGTAAAAGTTGAGAGGTGTGGGTGGTGAGGGGGTGGGGTGTCGGCAGCAGGCAGTACTTAAGGAACACAAAGCTTGCAAAGTGTAGCGCTGGAGGGCATTCCCAGCAGATTGAGCAGTGTTCTTGGAAAAACAACAAGCTGAACTAATATCAGAGACTTGGAGGCTGGGGAACTGCCTGACCAAAATGCTGTAGAATTTAAAATCCAGAAGGCTGAAATGTGCCAATTTAGATTATCATTGGAGTGATAAACTGCGAATACTGGAAATGAGAAAGAAAGGCCTTCAAATTCCAGCCAGTCACTCTCCGTGGATGCCGCCTGGCCTGAGATTCACCTGACGTGATAGAACAGTACAGCACAGAAACAGGCCCTTCTGCTCACAGTGTATGCTGAACTCGTCAAATTAGTAATCAAACGCACGGCTAAACTAATCCCTTCTGTCCACACAGTGTCCATAACTTCCTATTTCTTTCACATTTATGCGTCCATCTGAGAGCCTCAGAAAGCTTTTCCCACACATCACATCTCCTTTCGTTGTTTTACTGTGACACTTGTTTATTGCGATGGAATGTTTATATATTAACATTTTAATTCATTTCTCCTTCCTCTCCACTTGCCCTCTCTCGCACCTACCCTGGCCCTCACTCCCTCCTGTACTCCTTCCTCCTTGACCACCCACTCCACCACCCTACCTCTCTGCCCTCATTCCTCCATCCCCTGCCTTCCCTCCTCCTACCCCCTCGTCTCCTCCCCCACCACCCCATTCATTCCACCCCCTACCTGACCCAACACTCAGGGTTCCTGCCGAGTTACCTGCTGCCTGCGTACGAAGAAGTCGTGAACCGGCCAGTGACCCCGCCACCTCCCTACAGCGCCTTCCACCAGCAGTCGATCGCAACGTGCAACGGCCCCTCCAACCCAGAGCCGTTGCGCGCTCCCTCCACCCCGGGGAACTCCGTGCCAACGGTGTGCGAGGCAGTACCTCGGCAGGGGAGCGCGCTGGGCCTGGACTCGCCCCGCGCCTACTCGGAATGTAGCTTGAACAAGGCGCTGGCCTGCGAGCATCCTGAGGGCCCGGCGGAGGGCTGCTGCGAGCAGGAACCCGTGAGGGCCTGCTGCCTCGACCTGGAGGAAGAGCTGGACTGCCCCGAGAAGGAGCAACTGACCGACTATTACCCAAGCTCCTCCAAGATCGAGAGCTGGCACCACCAGTCGTGCTTGGAGATCAAGGACCTTGATAAGACTCCTGGGAGGCACCGGAGGTTCACCGGAGACTCGGGCATCGAGGTCTGCGTTTGCAACCGGGATGGCGACCCCGACGACCCGAAGGAGCTGGACGGTCTGATCGACGGCGTGGGGGAGGCGATGGAGTTCTGCGACAGCTGCGAGCTCTGCGACCACTGCCCCCGGGGAGAGGGCCCCGCCGAAGGCCACGACCCGCAGGATCAGAAGGAGCAGCAGCTCGGCCAGGAGGCGGCCGCCGACGAGCCGGTGTGCCTGCTGCTGGACACCATCAACGAGAACGAACTGCTGCAAGCTCCCCAGCACTGCGACCCTCAGACCTAACTGCTGGGGCCCCTTGCCACCAGCTGCTCAGGGACTCCTTGTGCAGTTGTCTCATTAAAGCTCTGGCGTTGCGTGGCCTTGGAAAAGCTCGAGGGTAAAAGACAGCAAATGTCAGAGTGCTGGGGTCGTGGAAGGTGACGAGGCCGGCAGTGTTGAACCACCCAACAATGTTCAGCCTATCAACAAGAGCTTTAATTCCCACTATCGGATTGCAGTCTAGAAGCAATTATAACATCAACTGGAATTTTATATCCAGCATTTAAATTTTTAATCAAGTGTATTTGCATGGGATTGTGACCCTCCATTCATCTTGAGTTATTTCAAAAGGCCACTCTTCTTTCCTCGTGTCCTTATACAAGTGACAGCTCTGGGTGAAGATTGCAAGCAGTTGACAAGGGGGGGAAGCTTTGGCTCTGAAGAACAGTGTACTTTTGGATAGAAGGGGTGATAGTTTTTCTTTGGGATTACGGAGAGCAGCTTTAAACTGCATACAGGATATCTCTCTGCATCATCTTCCCCTCCCCACACCCCCCCCCCCCCCCCACACTCTGTACCGATGCACAAACCTCACTTGGTTACCATGGTTTTGTGTTCCCTGTTCGTCACATGGTGTATGAGGATTCAGGAATTGTGGGACGGCAGGATGAACTGATCACCGGGAGAAGTTGTCGTGCCACAAAGAATAATGGCATAAATGTACTGGGATATGCAATTTTTAAAAAAAATTGTGCTGGGTCTTTCACTCTTTAAAAAAAAAATGTCTGTAATGTGGCTCGTGCCTGGCTGATCTGAGTGCTGTTCCTGAGATGATTTAAATGTTTCCTATGTGAAACTTCATTCTTTTCTGAATGACAGTTGATTGGTGTGGTTTGTTTCTGTGATAGACTCATCGCTGCAGAGTGGTTGAGCTCGTCTGCCAGTTAAATCCCTGCAATCCTTCGGCAGCAAGAAAGGATAACTTCTGAAGAATGTGTGTGCACTGTACAACAGAACCACAGGCTCTCCTACCGGCATTGCATTTGTACACATTGTTGGTGTACAAGGCTCTGAATTGTATACTTGACCTCAGGATACCCCAAAGCGCTTCACAGCAAATGAAGTACTGCAGCCATTATTAGTGATGTAGGAAGCGTGGTGTTTAACGCTGCGCACAGGAAGCGCTCTCAGTTAGTAGTGAAGGGCCTTATTTGTTCTAGGTGTTGGTTGAGGGGTAAGGGTAAGTGCAGCTCCGCTCCCAGGCCTACTTGACAGGCCCCTCAATTTAAAATCCCAGCCCAACATTGACTCCTTCAGTTGTGCAATATCACACTTAAAGTCTAATTTAGGGCAGTATGGGATGGATTTGAGTTTGTATCTGCATGTACACCCTCTACTCCCCCGGTAACCTACATCAATTACTTCACAATGAGCTTTAGTTTAATACCCAAAGGTTTGGAATCACCCATTGGTGATTTCATCTTCACTGATGTGGTTGCTCTCACACTGGTGTGTTTCCGAGATACTCAGTGGGGAAACCCACTGGACTGTCTGATCTCAAAGGCTTCAGACCAGGGTCTTCATGTGTAACCTTACACTGAGTGGTGATTTCTCTAACTTCCAGTCATTTCTCCTCCCCCACTTCTCTCTTTCTCATTCTGGCTCCCCCTCTTACCCCTTCTCTTCTCCTTCTCATCACCTCTCTCTCTGGTGTCCTTCCACCTTCCCTTTCTCCCATGACCCACTCTCCTCTCCCTATCAGTTTCCTCCTTTAACTTCTCACTTCACTCCCCACTTCCCCCACCCACCTGTATTCCCACCTACCTGGTCTCACCTATCACCTGCCAAATTGTACTCCTTCCCTCCACTGTCTGTTTCTGGCTTCTCCCTCCCTCCCTTTCCAGTCCTGGTGATGGGCCTCGGCCTGAAACGTCGACTGTTCATTCCCCTCCATTGATGCTACCTGGCCTGCTGAGTTCCTCCAGCATTTTGTGTTTGAAACTCTTCATTGGATCAGGTGCTGACCCGGGGGGGTTGCTTAAGCATTTGGTTTTGCTAGACCAGGGTTGGGTGGCACCAGGGTGAAACGAGGCAACAAGGCTCTCATTCCAACCAAACAAGGATGCCAAAGGAACTTGAGAAGTTAACCACGCATTAGGAAGATAATTTAGCTACTATTGTGAGACCGTGAGGTAGAGAACTGACAACGCAGCTGCTGTAGAAACTGTTACGTGGTTGTGTAGGAGAGGAGAACGGCACTGTATTGTATAGCTGACACTTAGCATAGCATGAAGACCCTTTCAGGGAATGTCTGTGGGACTTCCAGTTTCATTTAATGATCAGTTTTCATGTTTTATTTTTTTAAATGAGGGATGTGACTTGGGGGAATATCTCTCAGACACATGTGGAGTTAAAGCTCGGTCTGTAGTTTCGATGTGAAAATCTTTCTTTTAATGAAGGGGTAGGATGCAAACTACAGAAAGCAGGAAGAATGCATAGCAGTTAGTAAAACATGTGAAAACTCACTCTTTGCTCCTGCCAATTGCTAGCTTACATTTGGTTTTAACATCACATTATAATTTTTCCAATAGATATTTTAACAATTTATTAAAAAATCAATAGTGTCCAGTGATTTTGAGGTCATTATTTTTCTATTCAGTGATCAAACTATCACTAAAGTCATTGATTGTGTCCAGAACAGTCCTCCAGTTGCTGCTTTCAACCTCCAGCTGCCTCTTCTGTGAAACTGACACATATATCTGCAACTCTGTCAGTTCCATCGGTACACAGACACATGACCAGTAACATCGGTACACTACACAGACACATGACCAGTAACATCGGTACACTACACAGACACATGACCAGTAACATCGGTACACTACACAGACACATGACCAGTAACATCGGTACACGACACAGACACATGACCAGTAACATCGGTACACTACACAGACACATGACCAGTAACATCGGTACACTACACAGACACATGACCAGTAACATCGGTACACGACACAGACACATGACCAGTAACATCGGTACACAGACACATGACCAGTAACATCGGTACACAGACACATGACCAGTAACATCGGTACACAGACACATGACCAGTAACATCGGTACACAGAAACATGACCAGTAACATCGGTACACAGAAACATGACCAGTAACATCGGTACACAGAAACATGACCAGTAACATCGGTACACAGAAACATGACCAGTAACATCGGTACACAGAAACATGACCAGTAACATCGGTACACAGAAACATGACCAGTAACATCGGTACACAGAAACATGACCAGTAACATCGGTACACAGACACATGACCAGTAACATCGGTACACGACACACATGACCAGTAACATCGATACACGACACAGCCACATGACCAGTAACATCGGTACATGACACAGCCACATGACCAGTAACATCGATACACGACACAGACACATGACCAGTAACATCGGTTCATAACACAGACACATGACCAGTAACATCGGTACATAACACAGCCACATGACCAGTAACATCGATACACGACACAGACACATGACCAGTAACATCGGTACATAACACAGCCACATGACCAGTAACATCGATACACGACACAGACACATGACCAGTAACATCGGTTCATAACACAGACACATGACCAGTAACATCGGTACACGACACAGCCACATGACCAGTAACATCGGTACACAGACACATGACCAGTAACATCGGTACACAGACACATGACCAGTAACATCGGTACACGACACACATGACCAGTAACATCGGTACACGACACACATGACCAGTAACATCGGTACATAACACAGCCACATGACCAGTAACATCGATACACGACACAGACACATGACCAGTAACATCGGTTCATAACACACACATGACCAGTAACATCGGTTCATAACACAGACACATGACCAGTAACACCGGTTCACAACACAGACACATGACCAGTAACATCGGTACATAACACAGATGACCAGTAACATCGGTACACGACACAGACACATGACCAGTAACACCGGTACACGACACAGACACATGACCAGTAACATCGGTACACAACACAGCCACATGACCAGTAACATCGGTACACAACACAGCCACATGACCAGTAACATCGGTTCACAACACAGCCACATGACCAGTAACATCGGTACACGACACTGACACATGACCAGTAACATCGGTTCACAACACAGCCACAAGACCAGTAACATCGGTACACGACACAGACACATGACCAGTAACATCGGTACACAACACAGCCACATGACCAGTAACATCGGTACACGACACTGACACATGACCAGTAACATCGGTACACGACACTGACACATGACCAGTAACATCGGTACACGACACTGACACATGACCAGTAACATCGGTTCACGACACAGACACATGACCAGTAACATCGGTACACAACACAGACACATGACCAGTAACATCGGTACACGACACACATGACCAGTAACATCGGTACACAACACAGCCACATGACCAGTAACATCGGTTCACAACACAGCCACATGACCAGTAACATCGGTACACAACACAGCCACATGACCAGTAACATCGGTACACGACACACATGACCAGTAACATCGGTACACAACACAGCCACATGACCAGTAACATCGGTTCACGACACAGACACATGACCAGTAACATCGGTACGCAACACAGACACATGACCAGTAACATCGGTACACAACACAGCCACATGACCAGTAACATCGGTTCACAACACAGACACATGACCAGTAACATCGGTTCACAACACAGACACATGACCAGTAACATCGGTACACGACACACATGACCAGTAACATCGGTACACGACACAGACACATGACCAGTAACATCGGTACACGACACACATGACCAGTAACATCGGTACACAACACAGCCACATGACCAGTAACATCGGTACACAACACAGCCACATGACCAGTAACATCGGTTCACAACACAGACACATGACCAGTAACATCGGTTCACAACACAGACACATGACCAGTAACATCGGTACACGACACACATGACCAGTAACATCGGTACACGACACAGACACATGACCAGTAACATCGGTACACGACACAGCCACATGATCAGTAACATCGGTACACGACACACATGACCAGTAACATCGGTACACGACACACATGACCAGTAACATCGGTACATAACACAGCCACATGACCAGTAACATCGGTACATAACACAGCCACATGACCAGTAACATCGGTACACGACACACATGACCAGTAACATCGGTACATAACACAGCCACATGATCAGTAACATCAGTTCACAACACAGACACATGACCAGTAACATCGGTACGCAACACAGACACATGACCAGTAACATCGGTACGCAACACAGACACATGACCAGTAACATCGGTTCACAACACAGACACATGACCAGTAACATCGGTACGCAACACAGACACATGACCAGTAACATCGGTACGCAACACAGACACATGACCAGTAACATCGGTACGCAACACAGACACATGACCAGTAACACCGGTTCACAACACAGACACATGACCAGTAACATCGGTACACAACACGCATGACCAGTAACATCGGTACACGACACAGCCACATGATCAGTAACATCGGTACACGACACAGATGACCAGTAACATCGGTACACGACACACATGACCAGTAACATCGGCACATAACACAGCCACATGACCAGTAACATCGGTTCACAACACAGATGACCAGTAACATCGGTACACGACACACATGACCAGTAACATCGGTACATAACACAGCCACATGATCAGTAACATCGGTTCACAACACAGATGACCAGTAACATCGGTACACGACACACATGACCAGTAACATCGGCACATAACACAGCCACATGATCAGTAACATCGGTTCACAACACATGACCAGTAACATCGGTACACGACACACATGACCAGTAACATCGGTTCACAACACAGACACATGACCAGTAACATCGGTACACGACACACATGACCAGTAACATCGGTACATAACACAGCCACATGACCAGTAACATCGGTACACTACACAGACACATGACCAGTAACATCGGTACACTACACAGACACATGACCAGTAACATCGGTACACGACACACATGACCAGTAACATCGGTACACGACACAGACACATGACCAGTAACACCGGTACACGACACAGACACATGACCAGTAACATCGGTACACGACACAGACACATGACCAGTAACACCGGTTCACAACACAGACACATGACCAGTAACATCGGTACACGACACACATGACCAGTAACATCGGTACATAACACAGCCACATGATCAGCAACATCGGTACACGACACACATGACCAGTAACATCGGTTCACAACACAGACACATGACCAGTAACACCGGTACATAACACAGCCACATGATCAGTAACATCGGTTCAGAACACAGATGACCAGTAACATCGGTACACGACACACATGACCAGTAACATCGGCACATAACACAGACACATGACCAGTAACATCGGTTCACAACACAGACACATGACCAGTAACATCGGTACACAACACAGATGACCAGTGACATCGGTACACAACACAGACACATGACCAGTAACATCGGTACACGACACAGACACATGACCAGTAACACCGGTTCACTACACAGACACATGACCAGTAACATCGGTTCACGACACAGACACATGACCAGTAACATCGGTACACGACACAGACACATGACCAGTAACATCGGTTCACGACACAGACACATGACCAGTAACATCGGTACACGACACAGCCACATGACCAGTAACATCGGTACACGACACACATGACCAGTAACATCGGTACACGACACAGACACATGACCAGTAACACCGGTACACGACACCGACACATGACCAGTAACACCGGTACACGACACAGACACATGACCAGTAACATCGGTTCACGACACAGACACATGACCAGTAACATCGGTACACGACACTGACACATGACCAGTAACATCGGTACATAACACAGCCACATGATCAGTAACATCGGTTCACAACACAGATGACCAGCAACATCGGTACACGACACACATGACCAGTAACATCGGTTCACAACACAGACACATGACCAGTTACATCGGTACATGACACACATGACCAGTAACATCGGCACAGAACACAGACACATGACCAGTAACATCGGTTCACAACACAGCCACATGATCAGTAACATCGGTACACAACACAGACACATGACCAGTAACATCGGTACACAACACAGATGACCAGTAACATCGGTACACAACACAGACACATGACCAGTAACATCGGTACACGACACAGACACATGACCAGTAACATCGGTACACGACACACATGCCCAGTAACATCGGTTCACAACACAGACACATGACCAGTAACATCGGTACACGACACACATGACCAGTAACACCGGTACACGACACACATGACCAGTAACATCGGTACATAACACAGCCACATGATCAGTAACATCGGTTCACAACACAGATGACCAGTAACATCGGTACACGACACACATGACCAGTAACATCAGTACACAACACAGACACATAACCAGTAACATCGGTACACGACACAGACACATGACCAGTAACATCGGTACACGACACACATGCCCAGTAACATCGGTTCACAACACAGACACATGACCAGTAACATCAGTACACGACACACATGACCAGTAACACCGGTACACGACACACATGACCAGTAACATCGGTACATAACACAGCCACATGATCAGTAACATCGGTTCACAACACAGATGACCAGTAACATCGGTACACGACACACATGACCAGTAACATCAGTACACAACACAGACACATAACCAGTAACATCGGTACACGACACACATGACCAGTAACGTTGGTACATAACACAGCCACATGATCAGTAACATCGGTTCACAACACAGATGACCAGTAACATCGGTACACGACACACATGACCAGTAACATCAGTACATAACACAGACACATGACCAGTAACATCGGTTCACGACACAGACACATGACCAGTAACATCGGTTCACGACACAACATAGACACATGACCAGTAACATCGGTTCACAACACAGACACATGACCAGTAACATCGGTTCACAACACAGATGACCAGTAACATCGGTACACGACACAGACACATGACCAGTAACATCGGTTCACGACACAGACACATGACCAGTAACATCGGTTCACGACACAGACTCATGACCAGTAACACCGGTACACGACACAGACACATGACCAGTAACATCGGTTCACGACACAGACACATGACCAGTAACATCGGTACACGACACAGACACATGACCAGTAACATCGGTTCACGACACAGACACATGACCAGTAACATCGGTTCACAACACAGATGACCAGTAACATCGGTACACGACACACATGACCAGTAACATCGGTACATAACACAGACACATGACCAGTAACATCGGTTCACGACACAGACACATGACCAGTAACATCGGTTCACGACACAACATAGACACATGACCAGTAACATCGGTTCACAACACAGACACATGACCAGTAACATCGGTACACGACACAGCCACATGATCAGTAACATCGGTACACGACACAGATGACCAGTAACATCGGTACACGACACACATGACCAGTAACATCGGCACATAACACAGCCACATGACCAGTAACATCGGTTCACAACACAGATGACCAGTAACATCGGTACACGACACACATGACCAGTAACATCGGTACATAACACAGCCACATGATCAGTAACATCGGTTCACAACACAGATGACCAGTAACATCGGTACACGACACACATGACCAGTAACATCGGCACATAACACAGCCACATGATCAGTAACATCGGTTCACAACACATGACCAGTAACATCGGTACACGACACACATGACCAGTAACATCGGTTCACAACACAGACACATGACCAGTAACATCGGTACACGACACACATGACCAGTAACATCGGTACATAACACAGCCACATGACCAGTAACATCGGTACACTACACAGACACATGACCAGTAACATCGGTACACTACACAGACACATGACCAGTAACATCGGTACACGACACACATGACCAGTAACATCGGTACACGACACAGACACATGACCAGTAACACCGGTACACGACACAGACACATGACCAGTAACATCGGTACACGACACAGACACATGACCAGTAACACCGGTTCACAACACAGACACATGACCAGTAACATCGGTACACGACACACATGACCAGTAACATCGGTACATAACACAGCCACATGATCAGCAACATCGGTACACGACACACATGACCAGTAACATCGGTTCACAACACAGACACATGACCAGTAACACCGGTACATAACACAGCCACATGATCAGTAACATCGGTTCAGAACACAGATGACCAGTAACATCGGTACACGACACACATGACCAGTAACATCGGCACATAACACAGACACATGACCAGTAACATCGGTTCACAACACAGACACATGACCAGTAACATCGGTACACAACACAGATGACCAGTGACATCGGTACACAACACAGACACATGACCAGTAACATCGGTACACGACACAGACACATGACCAGTAACACCGGTTCACTACACAGACACATGACCAGTAACATCGGTTCACGACACAGACACATGACCAGTAACATCGGTACACGACACAGACACATGACCAGTAACATCGGTTCACGACACAGACACATGACCAGTAACATCGGTACACGACACAGCCACATGACCAGTAACATCGGTACACGACACACATGACCAGTAACATCGGTACACGACACAGACACATGACCAGTAACACCGGTACACGACACCGACACATGACCAGTAACACCGGTACACGACACAGACACATGACCAGTAACATCGGTTCACGACACAGACACATGACCAGTAACATCGGTACACGACACTGACACATGACCAGTAACATCGGTACATAACACAGCCACATGATCAGTAACATCGGTTCACAACACAGATGACCAGCAACATCGGTACACGACACACATGACCAGTAACATCGGTTCACAACACAGACACATGACCAGTTACATCGGTACATGACACACATGACCAGTAACATCGGCACAGAACACAGACACATGACCAGTAACATCGGTTCACAACACAGCCACATGATCAGTAACATCGGTACACAACACAGACACATGACCAGTAACATCGGTACACAACACAGATGACCAGTAACATCGGTACACAACACAGACACATGACCAGTAACATCGGTACACGACACAGACACATGACCAGTAACATCGGTACACGACACACATGCCCAGTAACATCGGTTCACAACACAGACACATGACCAGTAACATCGGTACACGACACACATGACCAGTAACACCGGTACACGACACACATGACCAGTAACATCGGTACATAACACAGCCACATGATCAGTAACATCGGTTCACAACACAGATGACCAGTAACATCGGTACACGACACACATGACCAGTAACATCAGTACACAACACAGACACATAACCAGTAACATCGGTACACGACACAGACACATGACCAGTAACATCGGTACACGACACACATGCCCAGTAACATCGGTTCACAACACAGACACATGACCAGTAACATCAGTACACGACACACATGACCAGTAACACCGGTACACGACACACATGACCAGTAACATCGGTACATAACACAGCCACATGATCAGTAACATCGGTTCACAACACAGATGACCAGTAACATCGGTACACGACACACATGACCAGTAACATCAGTACACAACACAGACACATAACCAGTAACATCGGTACACGACACACATGACCAGTAACGTTGGTACATAACACAGCCACATGATCAGTAACATCGGTTCACAACACAGATGACCAGTAACATCGGTACACGACACACATGACCAGTAACATCGGTACATAACACAGACACATGACCAGTAACATCGGTTCACGACACAGACACATGACCAGTAACATCGGTTCACGACACAACATAGACACATGACCAGTAACATCGGTTCACAACACAGACACATGACCAGTAACATCGGTTCACAACACAGATGACCAGTAACATCGGTACACGACACAGACACATGACCAGTAACATCGGTTCACGACACAGACACATGACCAGTAACATCGGTTCACGACACAGACTCATGACCAGTAACACCGGTACACGACACAGACACATGACCAGTAACATCGGTTCACGACACAGACACATGACCAGTAACATCGGTACACGACACAGACACATGACCAGTAACATCGGTTCACGACACAGACACATGACCAGTAACATCGGTTCACAACACAGATGACCAGTAACATCGGTACACGACACACATGACCAGTAACATCGGTACATAACACAGACACATGACCAGTAACATCGGTTCACGACACAGACACATGACCAGTAACATCGGTTCACGACACAACATAGACACATGACCAGTAACATCGGTTCACAACACAGACACATGACCAGTAACATCGGTTCACAACACAGATGACCAGTAACATCGGTACACGACACAGACACATGACCAGTAACATCGGTTCACGACACAGACACATGACCAGTAACATCGGTTCACGACACAGACTCATGACCAGTAACACCGGTACACGACACAGACACATGACCAGTAACATCGGTTCACGACACAGACACATGACCAGTAACATCGGTACACGACACAGACACATGACCAGTAACATCGGTACACGACACACATGACCAGTAACGTTGGTATATAACACAGCCACATGATCAGTAACATCGGTTCACAACACAGATGACCAGTAACATCGGTACACGACACACATGACCAGTAACATCGGTACATAACACAGACACATGACCAGTAACATCGGTTCACGACACAGACACATGACCAGTAACATCGGTTCACGACACAACATAGACACATGACCAGTAACATCGGTTCACAACACAGACACATGACCAGTAACATCGGTTCACAACACAGATGACCAGTAACATCGGTACACGACACAGACACATGACCAGTAACATCGGTTCACGACACAGACACATGACCAGTAACACCGGTACACGACACAGACACATGACCAGTAACACCGGTACACGACACAGACACATGACCAGTAACATCGGTTCACGACACAGACACATGACCAGTAACATCGGTTCACGACACTGACACATGACCAGTAACATCGGTACACGACACAGACACATGACCAGTGACATCGGTTCACGACACAGACACATGACCAGTAACACCGGTACACGACACAGACACATGACCAGTAACACCGGTTCACGACACAGACACATGACCAGTAACACCGGTACACGACACAGACACATGACCAGTAACATCGGTTCACGACACAGACACATGACCAGTAACATCGGTTCACGACACAGACACATGACCAGTAACATCGGTACACAACACACATGACCAGTAACGTTGGTACATAACACAGCCACATGATCAGTAACATCGGTTCACGACACAGACACATGACCAGTAACATCGGTACACGACACACATGACCAGTAACATCGGTACATAACACAGACACATGACCAGTAACATCGGTACACAACATAGACACATGACCAGTAACATCGGTTCACGACACAGACACATGACCAGTAACATCGGTACACGACACAGACACATGACCAGTAACATCGGTACACGACACACATGACCAGTAACATCGGTACATAACACAGACACATGACCAGTAACATCGGTACACAACATAGACACATGACCAGTAACATCGGTACACAACATAGACACATGACCAGTAACATCGGTTCACGACACAGACACATGACCAGTAACATCGGTACACGACACACATGACCAGTAACATCGGTACATAACACAGACACATGACCAGTAACATCGGTACACAACATAGACACATGACCAGTAACATCGGTTCACGACACACATGACCAGTAACATCGGTACATAACACAGCCACATGAGCAGTAACATCGGTTCACGACACAGACACATGACCAGTAACATCGGTTCACGACACTGACACATGACCAGTAACACCGGTACACGACACAGACACATGACCAGTAACATCGGTTCACGACACAGACACATGACCAGTAACATCGGTTCACGACACAGACACATGACCAGTAACATCGGTTCACAACACAGACACATGACCAGTAACATCGGTACATAACACAGATGACCAGTAACATCGGTTCACAACACAGCCACATGAGCAGTAACATCGGTTCACGACACAGACACATGACCAGTAACATCGGTTCACGACACAGACACATGACCAGTAACATCGGTACACGACACAGACACATGACCAGTAACATCGGTTCACGACACAGACACATGACCAGTAACATCGGTTCACGACACAGACACATGACCAGTAACACCGGTACACGACACAGACACATGACCTGTAACACCGGTACACGACACAGACACATGACCAGTAACATCGGTTCACGACACAGACACATGACCAGTAACATCGGTTCACGACACAGACACATGACCAGTAACATCGGTTCACGACACACATGACCAGTAACATCGGTACACGACACAGACACATGACCAGTAACATCGGTTCACGACACAGACACATGACCAGTAACATCGGTTCACGACACAGACACATGACCAGTAAGAACGACTGTGTCCAGTTCCATCTGTGCACATCAGGGACAGATGACCAGTAACATCACTTGCTGTAGGGCACGGTGGGATTACCAGGAAGAATAAGGCAACATTATGATAAGATGTGATCTTGACCGGATGATTTACCTTGCTGTGATCTTCACCTTATCGTCTACCTGCACTGCACTTTGCCCATCCCAGAAAAGGACGTTAACGTGTGGAGAATGTTTGATGAGTCTGGATCTTTGAATTTAGATGAAGGAAGAGCGATCTCATTGAAACCTACCGAATATAAATAAAGAATGGAGGTAGAGATGTTTCCAGTGGTGGGAGAGTCCAGGACCAGAGGGCTCAGCCTCAGAATAGAAGAATGCCCCTTTAGAACCGAGATGAGAAATTTCTTTATTTGTTTATTTACTAGTTTAATTAGTTCGGCACAACACTGGGCTGAAGTGTATGGTGATGAGAAGGCCTCCTCTAGGAGTGAGGTAAATCAGCTAGTTGAGTGGCGTCGCTAAGACCAAAGAACTGATTCTGGACTTCAGGACGGGTAAGGCAAGGGAACGCGAACCAACCCTCATAGAGGGATTAGAAGGGGAGAGAGTGAGCAATTTCAAATTCCTGGGTGTCAATAACCCGGACCTTGCATATCGATGCAGCTACAAAGGCAGGGCAGCAACATCAGGAGTTTGATACGTCTCCAAAAATACTTAAATTTCTATTGATGTACCATGGAGAGCATTCTAACTGGCTGCATCACTGTCTGGTAAGGGGGTGGGGGCTACTGCACGAGTTCAAAATAAGCTGCGGAGTGTTTAAAATTTTGTCAGCTCTATCGTGGGCACTAGTCTCCATAGTAACCAGGATATCTTCAAGAACGGATGTCTCAAAATGGTGGCATCCATCATTAAGGTCTCCCGTCACCCAGGACTTTCCCTATTCTCGTTGCTACCATCAGGGAGGAGGTACAGAAGCCTGAAGACACACACTCAGCGATTCAGAAACAGCTTCTTCCCCTCTGCCATCCGATTCCTAAATGGACATTGAACCCATGCATGCTACCTCGCTACTTTCTATTTTTGCACTAGTTATTTAATTTAACTAATTAATATATACTTTTGTATACACTTCAGTTTTTCCCTCCCTCTCTTGTTATGTACTAAGTCAACAAATTTCATAACATACGCCTGTGATATTATTCTGAATTTATTCTGTTTGTTACTTTATCGCCATCTAGTGGCAGCAGCAACACCTGCATTTATAAACCAAATCCATTTCAACGCACTTCAAACAACACACACAAAATGTTGGTGGAACACAGCAGGCCAGGCAGCATCTATAGGGAGAAGCGCTGTCGACGTTTCGGGCCGAGACCCTTCATCAGGACTAAATGAAAGGAGAGATAGTGAGAGATTTGAAAGGGGGAGGGGGAGATCCGAAATGATAGGTGAGGACAGGAGGGGGAAGAATGAAGCGGAGAGCTGGAAAGGTGATTGGCAAAAGGGACACAGCTGGAGAAGGGACGGGAGGCCTAGGGAGAAAGAAAGGAGGAGGGGAGCACCAGAGGGAGATGGAGAGCAGGCAAAGAGTGATTGTGAGAGGGACGGGGGGGGGGGGGGGGGGTTAATTAATTAAATAAATAAATAAGGGATGGGGTAAGAAGGGGAGGAGGGGCAGTAACAGAAGTTAGAGAAATCAATGTTCATGCCATCAGGTTGGAGGTTACCCAGACAGAATATAAGATGTTAAGGTGTTGTTCCTCCAACCTGAGTGTGGCTTCATCTCGACAGTAGAGGAGGCCATGGATTGACATATCAGAATGGGAATGGGACGTGGAATTAAAATGTGTGGCCACTGGGAGATCCTGCTTTCTCTGGCGGACAGAGTGTAGGTGTTCAGCGAAACGGTCCCCCAGTCTGCGTCGGGTCTCACCAATATATAAAAGGCCACACCGGGAGCACCGGACGCAGTATACCACACCAGCAGACTCACAGGTGAAGTGTCGCCTCACCTGGAAGGACTGTCTGGGGCCCAGAATAGTGGTGAGGGAGGAAGTGTAAGGGCAGGTGTAGCACTTGTTCCACTTTCAAGGATAAGTGCCAGGAGGGAGATCGGTCGGAAGGGATGGGGGGGGGGGGGGGAACGAATGGACAAGGGAGTCGTATAGGGAGCGATCCTTGCGGAAAGCAAAAAGGGGGGGGGGAGAGGGAAAAGTGTGTTTGGTGGTGGGATCCTGTTGGAGGTGGCAGAAGTTACGGAGAATTATATATTGGACTCGGAGGCTGGTGGGGTGATAGGTGAGGATAAGGGGAACCCTATACTGTGTGGGGTGACGAGAGGATAGGGTGAGAGCAGATGTGCGCAAAATGGGAGAGATGTGTTTGAGAGTAGAGTTGATGGTGGAAGAAGGGAAGCCCCTTTGTTTAAAAAAGGAAGACATCTCCTTCGTCCTGGAATGAAAAGCCTCATCCTGAGAGCAGATGCGGTGGAGACGGAGGAATTGTGAGAAGGGGATAGCATTTTTGCAAGAGACAGGGTGGGAAGAGGAATAGTCCAGGTAGCTGTGAGAGTCTGTAGGCTTATAGTAGATATCAGTAGATAAGCCATCTCCAGAGATGGAGACAGAAAGATCAAGAACGGGGAGGGAGGTGTCGGAAATGGACCAGGTAAATTTGAGGGCAGGGTGAAAGTTGGAGGCAAAGTTAATGAAGTCAACGAGCTCAGCATGCGTGCAGGAGGCAGCACCAATGCAGTCGTCGATGTAGCGAGGGAAAAATGGGGGACAGATACATGGACTGTTCCACAAAGCCAACAAAAGGCAGACATAGCTGGGACCTATATGGGTGCCCATGGCTACACTTTGGTTTGGAGGAAGTGGGAGGAGCCAAAGGAGAAATTATTAAGAGTAAGAACTAATTCCACTAGACGGAGGAGAGTGGTGGTAGAGGGGAATTGGTTAGGTCTGGAATCCAAAAAGAAGCGGAGAGCTTAGAGACCTTCCTGGTGGGGGATGGAGGTATATAGGGACCGGACATCTATGGTGAAAATAAAGTGGTGGGGGCCAGGGAACTTAAAATCATTGAAAAAATTCAAAGCATGAGAAGTGGCATGAAGATACATGGGAAGGGATTGAACGGGGGGGGGGGGGGTGTATAAAATAGTGTCGAGGTATGCAGAAATGAGTTCGGTGGGCAGGAGCAAGCTGAGACAATGGGTCTACCTGGACAGGCAGGTTTGTGGATCTTGGGTAGAAGGTAGAAACAGGAAGTGCGAGGTGTGGGAACTATGAGGTTGGTGGCAGTGGGTAGGAGATCCCCAGAGCTGATAAGGCTGGTGATGGTGTGGGAGACAATGGCCTGGTGCTCCTCAGTGGGGTCATGATCGAGGGGTAAATAAGAGGAGGTATCAGCGAGTTGTCGCTGTGCCTGGGCACGGTCGAGGTCAGTACGCCAGACTGTCACTTCACACGTGTTCAGCAGCAATATGATTGTGGCGGTCAAGTCATTGGGTAGACGTATTTAAAACGAAGGTTAATAGACTCTCCATTGTTAAAGGTGTCAAAGGTTACGGGGAGAAGCCAGGAGCGATTGAATGGAAGAGTAGACTCAATGGGCCAAATGGTCCAATTCTGCTCCTTTGTCTTATGACCTTATACTGAAGTGGAAATGGCCCAGTGGATGGGGTAGAGGCAAGTCTGGGCCCCAGCAACGTTATGATCCCTTGAGTCACCTCACCAGTAATGGAGACCATCCAGCTTCCATGCCTAGGTTGCTTCTATGAAATTACAGAGCATTTTTCTGGATATCACAAGTAATCCTGGAATTCTGTGACTTCAAGTATTTATTAGACAACTGGAGCAGAAGTAGGCCATTCAGTCCATCGAGTCTGCTCCGCCATTCCATCGTGGCTGATTTATTACCCTCTCAGCCCCAATCTCCCACTTCTTCCCATAACCTTTGACACCCTGTCTAATCAAGAACCTCTAACCTGTACTTAACTATACCCATTAACTTTGCCTCCACAGTCATCTGTGGTAATGAATTCCACAGATTCACCACCCTCTGGCTAAAGAAATTCCTTCTCATCTCTGTTCTAAATGGACATCCTTCTATTCATACTGATCCCTTTGGTTCTAGACCCCCACCCACCACCACCACTATAGGAAACATCCTATCTATGTCCGTTCTATCTAAGCCTTTCAAGATTCAGTAGTTTTCAATGTGATCTCATTCTTCTAAACTCCAGTGAGTACAGGTCCAGACTCTCCTTATATGTTAACCCTTTCATTCTTGGAATCATTCTCATGAGCCTCCTCTAGACTCTCTTCAATGTCAGCACGTCCTTTCTCAGTCCACAATTGGCGTAACGGTTGCCATTGAATTTGCCTCCTCTGTGCTTTTTTAACTCTGCTTCCAGGTCTTGGGAATTTGATAACAGAAATATCTCACAAAATGCTGGTGGAACACAGCAGGCCAGGCAGCATCTATAAGGAGAAGCACTGTCGACGTTTCGGGCCGAGACCATTCGTCAGGATTAACGGAGACGAAGGGTCTCAGCCCAAAACGTCAACAGTGCTTCTCCTTATAGATGCTGCCTGGCCTGCTGTGTTCCACCAGCATTTTGTGTGTGTTGTCTGAATTTCCAGCATCTGCAGATTTCCTGGTGTTTGCTAACTCACAACTCTCCTTGTTTCTTCTGCAAAGTTCTCTCGAGTCATCAATTCCCCAACCTGTGGGAACAGACAGACCCTTGATGCTCAAAACCTCATATAATTTTGAAATGTAAATTCCTACTCAACAACGTTTTGAGGAGAATCTAACCAATATCGCACATCACTGGTTCCACTTTTTAAAAATTCTATCATTCATCAACAACTAGGAGAAATTTACAGAGAAAATCCAGAGGAAGGTGGTCTCAAAAATCGCCATTAACTACAACTTTATTGAATAGTAAAATATGAAAATTAGGTAGCAATCATGAATATATATTGATATAAAATATTTCATGCAAAATATATAACACTGTTTGGACAATGGTTTAAAATTAGGGTTACTAGGCAGCTAGATCCTTGAAAGCATTCATTAGTAGCAAATAACTACAAGATAACTTTGAAAATAAGGCTGCAGGTGCTGGCACCCAGAACAAAAAGAGCACACTGGAAGAATCAGTGGATTGAACACTAGGTGAGTGACTAGAAGGGCCGAGATGGCCTGTTTCCATGCTGTAATTGTTATATGGTTATATGGACATAGGCCAGTGACATTAAACCTGATTCTGATTGGTGGAGCAGACTTGATGGGCTGAATGGCCTAATTCTGTTCCTATGTCTTATGATCTTATGTTAAAACAAAACCTGGTGAACCAGTTTCTGAGCCCTCGGGATTTCTGAATAACGGGAAAACAGATCACCCAGCTTTTCCATTAAACGGGGACTGGTGCTATCTTTACTGGTCTCTTGTACGTGCTTTGTGCTGTGTGTGACTGCCAGTGCTGTGTTTTTGCTCCTTGGTCCCAGAGTAACACTGTTTTGTTTGGCTCTGTTCATGTGTGGTTGAATGACCGTTGAACTTGTGATGGATCTATTCAAGTATGTAGGTGCCGCAGCACTTGTTAAAAACCAGCAGCTGGTAAATCTCTCTTCACGTGAGAGGGTCTGAGCAATGTAACTCTCGAGTTGAGATTGCCTGGTGATGGGGGGAATGGAGATCTGACCTGGATGCATGGTAGAATAACCCTGTTGAGGAGCTGGATCTTTGTATTTTTATTTTAGCAATACAGTGTGGAGCAGGCCCACCACCCCAGCAAACCCACAACCCCGATTAGCCCTAACCTCCTCATGGGACAGTGTATAATGACCAATTAACCTACCCGGCACTGGAATTGAACTCCAAACCCTGGGATGCCCCGGGCTGTAATAGCGTTGCGCTGAACGTCGCCCTACAGGGTAGACCGTTTGTCCAGTCAAGGCCTCACCAATCCATGTAAAAACCTCCTCACACAAGGACGCAGGTAACATCATAGTGAGAGATACGGCACCTGGTGGCGCCTAGTGTAGCAGTTAGTGCCGTCACTTTGTGGCGCCTTTGATTCCTGCTGCTGCCTGTAAGGAGTTTTTATGTTCTACCCTTGACCAGGGGGGTTTCCTCCCACATTCCGAAGCCGTATGGTTAGGGTTAGTGAGTCGTGAGTGTGCTACGTTGGGAGCAGAAGCCAGCTGCCCCCACACAGAACACGCACTTCACTTTTCTTCAGTGTCTCAATGAACATGTGACAAAGCTCATCTTAATCCAACAAGCCCACACCAACCAATTAACCTACTAACCCGTGTGTCCTTGGAAACCGGAGTGCCTGGGTTTGCACAGGGAGAAAGAACAAACTCCTTACAGATTGGACTGTGTCACTGCTGCTGTGTAGTGTTAACAGAACCCCTACCTAAAACTGTTAAAGGAATCTCGGTACTGCCTTCCAGTGGCTCATACATGACAAGAGTTGTGAAGTCACTTTAAACTTATACAAAGCGTAAATGGTTACATTCAGCAGAGGGGCCAGTGGTTTACAATAACTTTCATCACTCCTTCACAGTAAGTGATGTCACTGGTCAGTGTGGCGTACTGCTGTTATCCTCACAGCGTGCGACTGTTCCACTCCCTCCTGGTCTTGAGCTGAAGTTTAAAATCTTTTGGCTGCTGGACAATGGTGAATTTTCTTTCCAGGTCAGCCAGCCGCTGCCCGGGGGGGAATTCGACAGAGAAGCGCTGAAGGAAGGTCGCAAAGAAGAGGAAAAGCAGCATCTTGGTGAGGACCTCTCCAACACAAGCCCTGGGGCCGGCACTGAAAGGCATGAAACTCGGCGAAGGAGAGTGGATATGCTTGCCCTCTTTGTTCAGAAAGCGGGCTGGAATGAGTAAAGAGTGTTGTTTTATACATAAACCCAAGAAAGTCTGCAGATGCTGGAAATCCAAAGCAACACGCAGCACACACGCATACACACGCATGCTACCTGACCTATAGAGTTCCTCCAGCTCTGTGTTCTTTTATACATCACCTGCTAATTCAGAGACTTAAAGAGTCTCTCAGGTTTAGACTTGGGATGTGATAGGAGTCCATCAATTTTTTTTAAGCTCTTCAAAACTTGGACTCAAACAATACAGAACCATACGGGAACACACGCAAAATGCTAGAGGAACTCAGCAGGTCAGACAGTATCTATGGAGAGGAATAAACAGTCGATATTTTGGGCTGAGACCGTTCATCGGGACCTAAAGGAAGGGGTCACAAGCCAGGATAAGAAGGCAGAGGGAGTGAGGAGGAGTACAAGCTGGGTGAGGGTGGATGAGGTAAGAAGCTGGGAGGTGATAGGTGAGGGTGGATGAGGTAAGAAGCTGGGAGGTGATAGGTGAGGGGAGATGAAGTTAGAAGCTGGGAGGTGATAGGTGAGGGGAGATGAAGTTAGAAGCTGGGAGGTGATAGGTGAGGGGAGATGAAGTTAGAAGCTGGGAGGTGATAGGTGGAAGAGGTAAAGGTCTGAAGAAGAAGGAATCTGAAAGGAGAGGAAAGTGGACCATGGGAGAAAGGGAAGGAGGAGGGGACTTGGGGAGATGATAGGTAAGGAAAAGAAAAGAGAAGGGGTAAAAAGGGAACAAGAATAGGAAATGGGAAAGGAGAGAAGGGGGAGGGAGAAGAAATGACCATGTTAGAGAAATCAATGTTCATGCATTAGGTTGGAGTCTATAAAGACAGATTATGAGGTGTAGTTCCTTGTATTCTATACATCACAGGATGAGGCCCATCGGCCCACAATGTCTGTGCTAGCCATGATGTAAAATTAACTTAATCACATAGTATTCGTACCTCTCCATTCCCTTTGTATTCACACGCCTGTCTAATTGCCTCAAACACCACCATTGTAACTGCCTACACCACCACCTCTGTCCGCACATCCCAGGCGCCAACTGCTCTCAGTGTTAAACAAAATCTCCTTTAAACTCTCCTGCTCTCCTCTTAAAGCTACTCCTGTACCTGGTACTAAACATACAAAGTCTCCAAGGGATGGGTGCTAAGCTTGCTGGTATGCAGATGGTTATAAATGAGCTTGTGCAAGTGTTACCAAGAAGCTGTTCCATCTTGGCTGATATTTTGTGTATGACTGGAGAAACATTCATGAATCGATTCTGAAAGTCACTGGAAAGATTTTAACAACAACATTCCAAAGGCACTTGGATACTTATATAGATAGAAGGGGTCCGGATATGGATAGGGAGAGTCTTAAGGGATATGGACAGGAGGATTGAGAGGGATTTGAATAGGAGGGATCTCAAGGGATATTCATGAGGAGGACCTAGAGGGATATAGATAGGGAGGATCTAGAGGGATATGGATGGGAGGTGGTTAGAGGGATATGGATAGAGAGGATTTAGAGGGATATGGGAGGGTCTCGAGGGATATTGATGGGGAGGGTCTAGAAGGATATGGATGGGAAGTGGTTAGAAGGATATTGATAGGGAGGGTCTTGAGAGATATGGACAGGAGG
Source organism: Hemitrygon akajei (assembly GCF_048418815.1). Classification (NCBI taxonomy): domain Eukaryota; kingdom Metazoa; phylum Chordata; class Chondrichthyes; order Myliobatiformes; family Dasyatidae; genus Hemitrygon; species Hemitrygon akajei. The sequence continues at coordinate 9,513,835 of NC_133146.1, forward strand.
GTCGAAAGGGATATTGATGGGGAGGATCTAGAGGTATATGGAAGGGAAGGGTCTAGAGGGATATGGATAGGGATGGTCTCGAGGAATGTGGGTAGGGAGGTGATTAGAGGGATATGGAAAGAGAGAATTTAGAAGGATATGGATAGGGATGTCTAGAGGGGTATGTACAGATAGATCTAGAGAAATATGGATAGTAGGGTCTTGAGAGATATGGATGGGAGGATCGAGAGGGATCTCAGTGGATAGGGAGGGATATGGCAAGTATGACTGGTTTGGTTTGGTTTGGTTTGGTCAGCATGGATGAGTCGGGCTGAAGAGCCTGGTTCCAAGCTGAATAAGTCTACAGGATGACCACTGCCTGTTTTCAGCTGTCCTCATTCTTGTTCTGGGTGATTGTGGAAGTTGTGGCAAGGCGAGGGTTAAGATAATTTACAGACAGTGAGCAGTCAACACAGGCGAAATACGGGACTGGAGCCATTGACATATGAAGACAAAATAAAGACACAAACAAAGGATTCTTTTGGAAAGTTACTTTACAAATTCTGCACAATTATTGGACACAGGTTCTATTGGTTATTAATACCTGTTTTACCATAGTGTGATCGGTGATTAATTATGCAAATTAGGAGATTGAACACACCGGGTTACTTTTTAGTCAGTATCTGTATCCAAATAGTTAACATCTGTATAAAAAATTTAGAAAGGTTTGGTGACGGGTCCAGGCTGTTGTCCTTGTGTACGAGTAAATAGAATGAGGGGTGCGGAACAAGTGTCAGTGTTCAGAGCCACTGAAGCAGTGACAACATGATGTTTTAGTGCCAGAATTAAGGCCATTTGTTTTTGCTGTTGAAATTGGTGAGGTAGGAGCTGTGGGATGAGAGAGGGCTCATGTGGTGGACGGGGAGTGGGGGAGATGGGGTGAGGGAGGTGGGTAGCAGAAACCCTGACTGGTCAGTGTGCGTTACTGAATGGTTCACTCAGAGCTCTCACAGCGTCGCGGTTGGTGTGAGAGGGCCGAACAGCTCGTAAATCAGACAGAGTGCTGAGACACAGAATATATGATCAAATCAAAACAGTACTGAAGTTAGATAGTTGTGTGAGGAAATCCCTCGTTGACGTTCCACAAGATTTTAGTGGAACATCTGCTGGAATGTTCTGTGTAGTTTTGGTCTCCTTGTCCGAGAGTTGACAAATATATGTTCATGAATTGAGAGTCATGACTCACTCAGTACCGGGACAGGCCCTTTGGCTCCAAACCGTCCATGCCAACCGTGCTAAATCCATTTGCAGGCATTAAGCCCATTTCCTTTTACACCCTCCCTTATCCATGTACGTGTCCAAATGTCTTTTAAACATCATGCCTATCTCTACAATTGCCTTCAGCAGCACATTCCAGATACTCACTACCACCTGTGTAGAAAGCTCACCCCTCATATCTCCTTTAAATTTCTCCTCATCTTTAAACCCATGCCCCCTACTAAAGATCTCCCTATTCTAGAGGCAAAAAGACTGTGCCTTTCAGCGCTATCAATGCCCCTTATGATTTACCCCCCCTCTATAAGGTCTCTCCTCAGTGAGAACAAACTCGGACTGTCCACCCACCTCCTTTTCAGGCAACGTCCTCACGAATTGCTTCTGCACTCTTGCGATCGCTACCACATCCTTCCTGTTACATGCCGTCCAGAAACTGCCCATAATACTCCGAGTGTGACAAGAATAAGCCAATAAATCAGATAGATAGAAGAATAAATGTGGGTCGAGAAGAGGTGTCGAGGCAAAGTAAAAAGCAGCGGTGATAATACAAGACTATCCGCTGGGTGTTGAGGTCAGAAGGCTGGCCACGCAACACTTACTTGGATCAAAGATGTCTGGATTCTTCCACTCCTTCTCGTCGTGGTGAATAGCCCAGAGGTTGATGGTCACCTGAGTGCCTTTGGGGATTGTGTAGCCACCGATGCTGTCGACACATACATCGGAATCAATATTTACAATTGCAGTGGAATGCAAACATTTTATGGAGTAGGTCTCCCCTGTGTGGATTGACAAAGTCCTCTTTAGCACCCCTCATGCCCAGTGCACCTTGCAGACAATGAAGTAATGTTAAAGACACATGAGGTTCTGCAGATGCTGAGAATCCGGAGCAACACAAGCAAATAGCTGGAGGAGCTCAGCAGGTCAGGGAGCATCTACGGAGAGGAACAAACGGTCAATGTTTCAGGCCGAGACCCTTCATTGGGACTGGAAATAAAGAGGGCAGAAGCCAGTAGTAGCTTTGAAGAGAGAGCACCGTTGTAAGGTAGGAGTTTGACAGCCAATTAGTCCACTAAAAGCTCCCAAAAATATCAGTTAAATAAATAATCAGATGTTATGAGTGATGGACAGACCTGATGGACAATGGGGTGCAGAGTTAACCATTTCCCCCCCCCCCCCGAGAACTAAGAACTATTGCTGTTGCTATGCTGCTATTGAGAGAGGGAGATAAAGCCCACTTGTGTGTGTGTGTCCACTCATGCCAGAGTGACGAGTCCACCACAGAAGAACGGTCTAGCTGAAGACCAGAGGGGTCATAACTGAATGGCCACAACGACACGACGGATTAAGAAAGCAACAAAAAGTTTGCCTGCCGCAGCAGTTGCTATTACATCTCTCTCGCTCTCTCTCTCTCCAACGATTTCAACACAACCATAACCACCTCAGCATTTATGAACTGAACTCTATACTTTCCTATGACAATTCATTTACCCCTAGACATCGATAGAGCTTGTTTATTATTGATTATTATTATTCCTACACTTTTATGTTTATTACTGCTAACTTGTTTTGTATGTATATTTGCATTTTTGATATTGTATTGTGTAGTTTACTAATAAACACCTTTAGTTTGGTACCACCAGACTCCGACGGATTCTTCTTTCTCTGCTGGTTAGACACCCAGTTACGGGATACGTAACACAGATAACTCATTTGTTTGGTGACTTTGGCGAAGGAATAAACTTTGATCAGAAAACTAAGGAGAACTCACTTGCTCTTCACTGAATAATTCCATAGATATCTAAGAAGACAGCAACCATTAAAAAAGACTCTCATCATCTGGGACATGCCCTCTTCACATTACCACCATCAGGGAGGAGGTACAGGAGCCTGAAGACCCACATTCAACACAGGTCTTCTGACTCCTGTTAACCTTATTCTACTTTAATTCTATGTAATAATTTGATCTGCAGAATCAAAATCAGATTTAATATCTCAGGCATACATCGTAAAATTTGTTAACTTTGTGGCAGCAGTACAATGCAATACATACTAATAGAGAAAAAAGAAAAATGTGAATTACAGTAAGTATATTAAATAGTTAAATAAATAATGATGAAAAAAGGGAATTAAAAGTAGTGAGGTAGTGTGCATGGATTCAATGTCTATTCAGAAATCATACAGCAGAGGGGAAGAGCAAACACGAGGAAATCTGCAGATGCTGGAAATTCAAACAACACACACAAAATGCTGGTGGAACACAGCAGGCCAGGCAGCATCTATGAGGAGAAGCACTGTCGACATTTCGGGCCGAGACCCTTCATCAGGACTAACTGAAAGGAGAGATATTAAGAGATTTGAAAGTAGTGGTGGGGAGGGGGAAATGCGAAATGATAGGAGAAGACTGGAGGGGGTGGGATGAAGCTGAGAGCCGGAAAGGTGATTGGTAAAGGGGATACAGAGCTGGAGAAGGGAAAGAATCATGGGACGGGAGGCCTCGTGAGAAAGAAAGGGGGGGGGGGGAGTACCAGAGGGAGATGGAGAACAGGCAGGGTGATGGGCAGAGAGAGAGAAAAAAATACAACTAAATATGTCAGGGATAGGGTAAGAAGGGGAGGAGGGGCATTAATGGAAGTTAGAGAAATCAATGTTCATGCCATTAGGTTAGAGGCTACCCAGCCGGTATATAAGGTGTTGTTCCTCCAACCTGATTTTGGATTCATTTTGACAGTAGAGGAGGCCATGGACTGACATCTCAGAACGGGAATGGGACGTGGAATTAAAATGTGTGGCCACTGGGAGATCCTGCTTTCTCTGGTGGACCAAGTGTAGGTGTTCAGCGAAATGGTCTCCCAGTCTGCGTCGGGTCTCACCAATATATAAAAGGCCACACCGGGAGAACCGGATACAGTATACTATACCAGCCGACTCACAGGTGAAGTGTCGCCTCACCTGGAAGGACTGTCTGGGGCCCTGAATGGTGGTGAGGGAGGAAGTGTAAGGGCAGGTGTAGCACTTGTTCTGTTCACAAGGAAAAGTGCAGGAGGGAGATGGGTGAGAAGGGATGGGGGGGGGGGACGGACGAGTGGACAAGGGAGTCACGTAGGGAGTGATCCATGCGGAAAGCAGAAAGGGGGTGGGGAGGGAAAGATGTGCTTGGTAGTGGGATCCCATTGGAGCTTCATCCCACCCCCTCCGGTCTTCTCCTATCATTTCGCATTCCCCCTCCCCCCACTACTTTCAGATCTCTTAGTATATCTCCTTTCAGTTAGTCCTGACGAAGGGTCTCGGCCCGAAACGTCGACAGTGCTTCTCCCTATAGATGCTGCCTGGCCTGCTGTGTTCCACCAGCATTTTGTGTGTGTTGCAGAGGGGAAGAAGCTGTTCCTGAATCGCTGAGTCTGTGCCTTCAGGCTCCTGTGTCTCCTTCCTGATGGTAACAGCGAGAAGAAGGTGATGGGGTCCTTAATACAGGGCACCGCCTTTCTGAAGCGTGGCTGCCCGAATATGACCTGGATACTACAGAGGTTAGTGCCCATGATGGAGCTGACTAAGTTTACAACTCTCTGCAGCTTCCTTCAGTCCTGTATAGTACCACCCTTCCTCCCATACCAGACGGTGATGCAGCCTCTCCACAGTAGATCTCCAGAAATTTGCAAGTGTTTTTGGTAAAATACAAAATCTCCTCAAACTCCTAATGAAATACAGCCACTGTCTCACCTTCTTTCTAGCTGCAGCAATATGTTGGAACCAGATTAGCTCCTCAGAGATATTGACACCCACTCTTTCCACTTCTGATCCCTCTGTGAGGACTGGTGTGTGTTCCCTTGCCTTACCCTCTCTGAAGTCCACAATCAGCTCTGGTTTTTATTGCTGATGAGTCCAAGGTTCTTACTGCAACACCACTCAACTAGCTGACATAGAATCATAGAAAATAGGTGCAGGAGTAGGCCATTCGGCCCTTCGAGCCTGCACCGCCATTCAGTATGATCATGGCTGATCATCCAACTCAGAACCCTGTACCTGCTTTCTCTCCATACCCCCTGATCCCTTTAGCCACAAGGGCCATATCTAACTTCCTCTTAAATATAGCCAATGAACCTGCCTCAACTGTTTCCTGTGGCAGAGAATTCCACAGATTCACCACTCTCTGTGTGAAGAAGTTTATCCTCATCTCAGTCCTAAAAGGCTTCCCCTTTATCCTTAAACTGTGACCCCTCGTTCTGGACTTCCCCAACATCGGAAACAATCTTCCTGCATCTAGCCTGTCCAATCCCTATAGAATTTTATACGTTTCAATAAGATCCCCCCTCAATCTTCTAAATTCCAGTGAGTATAAGCCCAGTCGATCCAGTCTTTCTTCATATGAAAGTCCTGCCATCCCAGGAATCAATCTGGTGAACCTTCTTTGTATTTCTTTGTATATCTCAGTCCTGCACACCCTCTCATCACCAAGACAAGTTTTCACTGTGTCTTGGCATGTGACATTAATAAACTAATACCAGTCAATGCAGACCTTTGTGCACCAAGAATATTATTGACAGGGAATAAAATGGAGATTGAATTCAGCTCCTGACGGAATGGAAGGGGCAGACTAGAAAAGTTGAATGGCCAGGCCACATTCCTGTTCGCATGTTCACAATGGACAGCTAAAAGCACCCAACTGTGTTTACCTGGTGTCCACTAAAGCCACGTGAGGGATGAGGAGAGGTGACACAGGTTGGATCCTCAGGGTTTCACTGATGGTCGCATTGAGAAAATGCAGGTTTTTTCTATCACTACTTTTAGGAGCTCTCTCAAACCCAATATTATCGTCGATTTCCTCTTGTATTTTAGTTTGTATCTGCAATGGGGGGAAAAGGGTCAAATTATTCAACTAATTATATATGATATTGAAATCTTCCAGGCAACTTTAACATTTTGTCTGCTGGAGTTTATTAGAGAAGTGTTTTTTGCTAGTGCTATGAGGCTACGGGGGTCTGGGATGAACTGCGGAGGGTGCTGGTGGAGGCAGTCCAATTGAAGTGTTCAAGGACTCTTAGATAAGCACGTGGATGTGTAGAGAAAGGAGAGATACAGAGCATGTGCACAGGGAAGCTGATTAGGTGTCATGAGCTTAATTAGTTCAGTCCAACATTGTGGGCCGAAGGGCCTGTTTCGGTACTGTACTGGTTTGTGTTCAATATTCTAACTCTGAGATGTGTCACGTGTGTGTTTATATGAGTTTATATGTGTAAATGAATTTGTGTGTGTTGGCGTGTATGAAGCTGTGCAAATGAGCCTATGTCAGTATATTAATGTGTTTGTGTGTGAGTGGCCTATGTACCACCCAACACCCAGTCTCCAAACCACCCAACACCTAGACCCCATCCCACCCGACACCCAGTCTCCATCCCACCCAACAACCAGTCATCATCACAACCAACGTTCAGTCCTCATCCCACCCAACACCCAGACCCCATCCCACCCAACACCCAGTCCTCATCCCACCCAGTACCCTTCCCACCCAACACCCAGTCCCCATTCCGCCCAACACCCATTCCCATCCCACCCGACAACCAGTCATCATCCCAACCAACGTTCAGTCCTCATCCCACCCAACACCCAGTCTCCATCCCACCCAACAACCAGTCATCATCCCAACCAACGTTCAGTCCTCATCCCAACCAACGTTCAGTCCTCATCCCACCCAACACCCAGTCCCCTTCCCACCCAACACCCAGTCCTCATCCCACCCAGTCCCCTTCCCACCCAACACCCAGTTCTCATCCCACCCAACACCCAGTCCCCTTCCCACCCAACACCTAGACCCCATCCCACCCAACAACCAGTCATCATCCCAACCAACGTTCAGTCCTCATCCCACCCAACACCCAGTCCCCATTCCACCCAACATCCAGTCTCCATCCCACCCAACATCCAGTCCCCTTCCCGCCCAACACCCAGTCTCCATCCCACCCAACAACCAGTCATCATCCCAACCAACGTTCAGTCCTCATCCCACCCAACACCCAGTCCCCATTCCACCCAGTCCCCTTCCCACCCAACACCCAGTCCCCATTCCACCCAGTCCCCTTCCCACCCAACACCCAGTCCCCATCCCACCCGACACCCAGTCATCATCCCACCCAACAACCAGTCATCATCCCACCCAACAACCAGTCATCATCCCAACCAACAACCAGTCATCATCCCAACGAACGTTCAGTCCTCATCCCACCCAACACCCAGACCCCATCCCACCCAACAACCAGTCCTCATCCCACCCAACACCCAGACCCCATCCCACCCAACAACCAGTCATCATCCCACCCAGTCCCCTTCCCACCCAACACCCAGACCCCATCCCACCCAACAACCAGTCATCATCCCACCCAGTCCCCTTCCCACCCAACACCCAGTCCCCATTCCGCCCAACACCCAGTCCCCATCCCACCCAACATCCAGTCCCCTTCCCGCTCAACACCCAGTCCCCATTCCACCCAACATCCAGTCCCCTTCCCGCCCAACATCCAGTCCCCTTCCCACCCAACAACCAGTCATCATCCCAACCAACGTTCAGTCCTCATCCCACCCAACACCCAGACCCCATCCCACCCAACAACCAGTCCCCTTCCCGCCCAACACCCAGTCCTCGTTCCACCCAACATCCAGTCCCCTTCCCGCCCAACACCCAGTCCCCATTCCACCCAACATCCAGTCCCCTTCCCGCCCAACACCCAGTCCCCATTCCACCCAACATCCAGACCCTATCCCACCCAACACACAGTCCCCATTCCACCCAACATCCAGTCCCCATCCCACCCAACACCCAGTCCCCTTCCCGCCCAACACCCAGTCCCCATTCCACCCAACATCCAGACCCCATCCCACCCAACACCCAGTCCCCATTCCACCCAACACCCAGTCCCCTTCCCGCCCAACACCCAGTCCCCATTCCACCCAACATCCAGTCCCCTTCCCGCCCAACACCCAGTCCCCATTCCACCCAACATCCAGACCCCATCCCACCCAACACCCAGTCTCCATCCCACCCAACAACCAGTCATCATCCCAACTAACGTTCAGTCCTCATCCCACCCAACACCCAGACCCCATCCCACCCAACAACCAGTCATCATCCCAACCAACGTTCAGACCCCATCCCACCCAACACCCAGTCCTCATCCCACCCAGTCCCCTTCCCACCCAACACCCAGTCCCCATTCCGCCCAACACCCAGTCCCCATCCCACCCAACATCCAGTCCCCTTCCCGCTCAACATCCAGTCCCCTTCCCGCCCAACACCCAGTCCCCTTCCCACCCAACACCCAGTCCTCATCCCACCCAGTCCCCTTCCCACCCAACACCCAGTCCTCATTCCACCCGACCCCCAGTCCCCATTCCACCCAACATCCAGTCCCCTTCCCACCCAACACCCAGTCCTCATCCCACCCAGTCCCCTTCCCACCCAACACCCAGTCCTCATCCCACCCAGTCCCATTCCGCCCAACACCCAGTCCCCATCCCACCCAACATCCAGTCCTCATCCCACCCAACATCCAGTCCCCATTCCACCCAACATCCAGTCCTCATCCCACCCAGTCCCCTTCCCACCCAACACCCAGTCCTCATTCCACCCGACACCGAGTCCCCATCCCACCCAACACCCAGACCCCATCCCACCCAACATCCAGTCCTCATCCCACCCAACACCCAGTCCCCATCCCACCCAACACCCAGTCCCCATCCCACCCAACACCCAGACCCCTTCCCACCCAACACCCAGTCCTCATCCCACCCAGTCCCCTTCCCACCCAACACCCAGTCCTCATTCCACCCGACACCGAGTCCCCATTCCGCCCAACACCCAGTCCCCATCCCAACCAACATCCAGTCCTCATCCCACCCAACACCCAGTCCCCATCCCACCCAACACCCAGACCCCATCCCACCCAACACCCAGTCCTCATCCCACCCAGTCCCCTTCCCACCCAACACCCAGTCCCCATTCCGCCCAACACCCAGTCCCCATCCCACCCAACATCTAGTCCCCTTCCCGCCCAACATCCAGTCCCCTTCCCACCCAACACCCAGTCCTCATCCCACCCAGTCCCCTTCCCACCCAACACCCAGTCCTCATTCCACCCGACACCGTCCCCATTCCGCCCAACACCCAGTCCCCATCCCACCCGAAACCCAGTCCCCATCCCACCCGAAACCCAGTCCCCATCCCACCCGACACCGAGTCCCTATCCCACCCGACACCGTCCCCATCCCACCCGACACCCAATCCCCATCTGACCCAAAACCCAGTCCCCATCCCACCCGACACCCAGTCCCCATCTGACCCCAAACCGTCCCCATCTCACCCGACACCCAGTCCCCATCCCACCCGACACCCAGTCCCCATCCCATCCACCACCTTGTCCCCATCCCACCCGACACCCAGTCCCCATCCCACCCGACACCCAGTCCCCTTCCCACCCAACGACCAGTCATCATCCCAACCAACGTTCAGTCCTCATCCCACCCAACACCCAGACCCCTTCACACCCAACACCCAGTCCCCATTCCGCCCAACACCCAGTCCCCACCCCACCCAACATCCAGTCCCCTTCCCGCCCAACACCCAGTCCCCATTCCACCCAACATCCAGTCCCCTTCCCGCCCAACATCCAGTCCCCTTCCCACCCAACACCCAGTCCTCATCCCACTCAGTCCCCTTCCCACCCAACACCCAGTCCTCATCCCACTCAGTCCCCTTCCCACCCAACACCCAGTCCTCATTCCACCCAACACACAGTCCCCATCCCACCCAACACCCAGACCCCATCCCACCGAACACACAGTCCTCATCCCACCCAATACCCAGTTCTCATCCCACCCAACACCCAGACCCCATCTCACCCAACACCCAGTCCCCATCCCACCCAATACCCAGTCCCCATCCCACCCAACATCCAGTCCCCATCCCACCCAACACCCAGTCCTCATCCCACCCAACAACCAGTCTCCATCCTACCCAACACCCAGTCCACATTCCACTTAACACCGTCCCCATCCCACCCAACACCCAGTCCTCATCCCACCCAACAACCAGTCTCCATCCCACCCAACACCCAGTCCACATTCCACTTAAAACCGTCCCCATCCCACCCAACACCCAGTCCTCATCCCACCCAACAACCAGTCTCCATCCCACCCAACACCCAGTCCACATTCCACTTAACACCGTCCCCATCCCACCCAACACCCAGTCCTCATCCCACCCAACAACCAGTCTCCATCCCACCCAACACCCAGTCCACATTCCACTTAACACCGTCCCCATCCCACCCAACACCCAGTCCTCATCCCACCCAACAACCAGTCTCCATCCCACCCAACACCCAGTCCACATTCCACTTAACACTGTCCCCATCCCACCCAACACCCAGTCCCCATTCCGCCCAACACCCAGTCCTCATCCCACCCAACAACCAGTCTCCATCCCACCCAACACCCAGTCCTCATCCCACCCAACAACCAGTCTCCATCCCACCCAACACCCAGTCCACATTCCACTTAACACTGTCCCCATCCCACCCAACACCCAGTCCCCATCCCACCCAACATCCAGTCCCCTGCCCCACCCAACACCCAGTCCTCATCCCACCCAACGCCATGTCTCCCCTGCAACCCCACCCCCCACCAAGTAGCACACCTTTAGTCACTGCATCAGAATAGCAACACTCTGGCAATTTTGCATGACAATGGACTTCAATTCTTTGGTTTTTTTGTTCTAATCATGGCCTTTCTTCCATAATTCATGTTGCTAATTTATGTTTTTCTTGTGAATCCTGTTTATATGTTGCTGCTGTAAATATGTTTTTCATCGCGCCTCTGCACACATATACTGTACTGGTGCACCTTGCAATAAACTCAACCTTAACTTTAACAACAGCACATTGGCTGACCTGGGCAAGCAGGTCCAAATGGACTGTTCTGTGAAATCCCTTCTTTTACCTCAGGATACTGAAGCAGGTAAAAAAGGACCCAAGCAAAGGTGATGCTCGTGGTCTCCATTCCGGCTCCATATATGTCTGCCATTGTTGACATCAAGTGGTCATCAGTCAGCTGTGGCCCAGGAAGCAGAGCGTTGTTCTTGGCATTCTCCTGAGCTTTCAGCAGAGCGTCGGTCAAGTCCTTTATGGAGTCGCTCTTAAAGTTTGCCTGGGAAAGAGGAAGCAGGAGAGATCTGAGCAAGGTCACCCACACTAGAGCAGTTTTTACCGAAGGAAACAAGAAGCAAACTCACAGTCGCAAGGACAGGTTTGGCTGCTCACAGACACTAGGGGTGGTACGCTTGCATAGTGGTTAGTGTAACTCTGTTCAATTCCTGCCGCTGTCTGTAAGGAGTTTGTATGATCTCCCTGTGGTGCCATGGGTTTCCTCCCATGTTCCAAAGTGGCACGGGTTAGCGTTAGTAAGTTGTGGGCATGCTGTGTTGGTGCTGGAAGCGTGGTGACTGCCCCAGAAACTTCCTTGGACTGTGTCGGTCAATGATACAAATGGCACGTTTCACATTTCACTGTTTGTTTTGATGGACACATGACAAATACAGTTCTTCTTTAACAAGGGAAATAACACATCTATCAGCTGAAACGAGGACACCAGGGGGTGCACACTTAACATCCATCTACCTTGTGCTCTTCAAATTTCTTCGTGAGGATACTGTCTCGAATTGCAAGGGATCGTTTCAGGATCTGAAGATTCTCACTGGGAAAATACTGTAATAAATGAAACAGAGAGAGGGTTTTTAACCATGAATTATAGTAGGTTTTACAAGCAGAGGTTTAATGTGCAGAAGATTCCCAATGGAATTTACTTGCAAATTATCTAAAGCTGCTAAACTGCGCCCACAGTCGGAGAGAAGTGTAAATAAGAATCCCTCTCATCACCAGTGCTTGGCAAATGTAGACACTGGTAATGAAGTTCACCACCAGGCAGACTGAGCAAAATAGTGATCAAAGACCAAGCCTCATACCCAGCACTAAATTCATAATCTACAAAGATCCCTACATTGCTTTAGAGGCATTAAGAGGCTAAGGAAGTTTAGAATACAAGAGATTCTGCAGATGCTGGAAATTCAGAGCAACTCACACAAAATGCTGGAGGAACTCAGCAGGTCAGGCAGTATCTATGGAGAGGAATTAACAGTCGACATCTTGGGATGAGACCCTTCATCAGGAGTCCCAAAATGTCAGCTGTTTATTCCTCTCAATAGATGCTGCCTGGCCTGCTGAGTTCCTCCAGCGTTTTGTGTTCAGTGCTAAGGAAATTTGGCATGTTCCCAATGACCTTCACCTTTTTTCAACAGTTGCACCACAGCAAACAAACTATCAGGATGCCTCACTGCTCAGTGTAGCAACTGCTCTGTGCGTGACCTCAAGAAACTGCAGAGAGCTGTGGGCATCACGGAAACCAGGCTCCCCTCCTTGGACTCTATCTACAGTTCCCACAGCCTTGGCAATCAAAGACCCCACCTGGGATAATCCTTCGTATCCCTTCTCCCACCAGGCAGAAGACACAGAATCTTGCGGACATATAGCAACAGGCTCAAGAACAGCTTCTGTCCTGTTGTTATATGGGCTTGGATGGGTCTTTTATATTATTGTGATACAGTGTGGAATAGGCCCTTCTGTCCCTTGGAGCTATGCCATCCAATAACCCTTGATTTAACCTGGGACAATTTACAATGACCAGTTCACCTACCAACCGGTGCGTCATTGGACTATGGGAGGAAACTGGAGCACCCGAACGAAACCCACACGGTCATGGGGAGAACGTACAAACTCCATACAGACAGTGGCGGGAACTGAACCCGGGTCGCTGGTACAGTAAAGAGTTGTGCTAACCATTACACTACCATGCCGCCCTCTCGGTCTACAGTATCTCATTGTGGTCCTTGCATTTTATTTGTCTACCTGCACTGCACTTTTTCTGTAACTGTAACAGTATGGTCTCCACTGTAATTCATATGTTTTCACTGAGCCCAAGCCTCTGCCTAAGGGGAAGAACATCTTGCGTAAAGAGATGGAGATAGTGATTGAGATTGGAACACCTGTAGCCAGGAGAAGATGTCCACTAGGTTGTCTCCTCCCACATTTTCCACAATTCCTTGCTTATACTCGAGGACCTTCAGGAACTCTGGGTCATCTTTCGCGAGGGCTGAGTTGAAACATAGCAAGCTAATCACGTTTGTGATAAACCACGCCACCTCGGTCATTATGTCCAGTGGTGAGCCAACAAGCTGTTCAAAGTTGGTGCAAATCGAAGTGGCTTCTTTGCGAACTGTTTTTGCCAAATCAGGCCAGGAAAAGAAGAATAATGGTATTAGTAAAAGAGTTATTGCAAATGAGTTTACTGATATTCAGACCGGCACAGGATAAAACAGGAACACTGGCAAATCTTGGGCAATATTGCAGAGGAAGGCAGTAATGAGAGATCAGGTTTAGAAAGTTTGGTCGCTCATTATGTGCTGTGTCATATGATGTAGCCGACCACGGACTTTCCATGACCACGACTGCTCTTGGCAAATTTTTCTACAGCCTTCATCTGAACAGTGTCTTTACAAGACGGGTGACCCCAGCCGTTATCAGTACTCTGCAGAGATTGTCTGCCTGGTGTCAGCAGTCACATAGCCAGGAGTTGTGATGTGCACCGGCTGCTCATACGACCAACCACCACCTGCTCCCATGGCTTCACGTGACAGTGATCAGGGGGCTAAGTAGGTGCTACACCTTGCCCAAGGTTGATCTCGATGCACCATCAATAACTCTCGGAGACGGGAGGCGAACGATAGGCTTTTATTAGCAGCAAACGAGACCACGACATCCTGGAGACTGAGGGAGGAGCAGTGCCTCCAATCGCCTTTATACAGGGGTCTGTGGGAGGAGCCACAGGAGCAGTCAGAAGAGGGGCGTGTCCAGACAGGTATACATAGTTTACCACAGATCTGCAGGCTAGGGGAGGGAAGAAGTACCTTACACCTCCTTTGGTAGGAGATGTATATCCACTCCACCAGCAGAAAGTAAACCCTGTTTTTTTCTGTCCTGACAATGGAGCCCATCCCTCCCCACCATTAAACGCATTTAAATGGCACATAAGAAAGCAGCATTCATCATCAAGAACGCCACCATTGAGGCCATGCACTATTCCCTCTACTACCATCGGGCAGGAGGTTCAGGAGCCTTAGGCCCCACACCACCAGTTCAGGAATATTCATTATTCTCCTAAATCAGTGTGAATAACTTCAATCACCACTCCTCTGAACTGATTGTATGACCTACAATGTCACTTGTCAAAGACTATTTGCAACTCACGTTCTCAATATTTTTTTTGTTTGCACAGTTTGTCTTTTGCACCTTGGTTGTTAGTCAATCTATGTCTGTTTATGTAGAGTTTTTCATAAACTCTATAATATTTCTTTTTTCCCTGTTAATGCTGCAAGAAAATTAATTTCAAGATGGTATATGGTAACATACATACATTGATAATAAATTTACTTTGAACTTTGGGTTTTCTGCCTTTATTTCAGATTTCCCGCAGCTGTGGCTGTTTGACTTTGTTTGGCCTTAAAGCTCGGATAGGATTTGCACCCTTAGACTCAGTTGTTCGATTGTTGTGAAGCCAAATTACCACCCCACAAGGTAACTGGACCAAAAAATAAGGCTTATTTTCTGTCACTGAAAATCTGAAATGTAAATAGAAAAAGTTGAAAATTCACAGTAGGTTGGCCAACATCTGTGGAGTGAGAAACAGAGTTGTTGTTTTTATAGACTTGATAGTATAGTTAAAAAGACGTATGGTGTTTTGGCCTTCATTAATTGGAAGATTGACAAAGCTCTATAAAACTCCGGTTAGACAACACTTGGAACACATTTCCAGGGTGGTGGGAGAGGCAGATACATTAGAGACATTTAAGAGACTCTTAGATAGGCGCGTGGAAGAAAGAAAAACTGGACGGCTAAGTGGGAGGGAGGGTTAGGTTGGTCTTGGAGTAGGTTAAAAGGTCAGCACAACATCGTGGGCCAAATGGCCTGTACTGTTCTATGTGTATGTATGTATATCGATGTCCATTCATCAGAACTTTCTCTCCCCACAGATGCTAACTGACCTGCTGAATAGTTTACAAGTCACCTATCTTTATTGCTGCGATGAAATGCAGCATCAGAATCAACTTTACTGTCACATGAAATCAGTTGTCTGGCGACAGCAGGGCAGTGAAAGTACGTGTATCCAGATCAGTGGTCCTGATATCTCCTAGTGCCAACACCAAGACACTGTGAGCCCCGTTTACACTCACTTGTTTCCTCAAGAATCTCCAGCTGGTTCCCAAATGCGTAGAGATGCGTATAAACGAGCTTTCTGTGAAACCTCCAGCTTGGGCCGAAACTCGCAAATGCAATGCCTTTCCCATCTTTGCTGAGGAGGTCTGTTGTCACCTGAAGCAAAGAGAGGAGATTATGGAAGCTCGTACTTTGATATTTAACTTACAGGTCCATTGGGGATAGGACTGCATCTGCAAGGAAAGAACATTGGCTGTTCCTGTGGAAGAGAAGGGGAAAGCTAAGAGACCAAAAATAACAGAAATTTAAGGACCATTGTGTCTGTTTTCTGTTGGTTGGCTACAGACTCAGTTTCCACAACCCTTTATAATTCATGTTATAGTTAAAGAGTCATAGAAAAATATAGCACAGAAACAGTCCCTTCAGCCCATCTAGACTGTGCTAAACCATTTAAACTCCTATCAACCTGCTGCCGGACCATAGCCTGCCATACCTCTCCCATGCATATACTCATCCAAATTTCTCTTAAACGTTGAAATTGAGTTTGCATGCTTCACTTCCACTGGCAGCTTGTTCCACACTCTCACCGCTCTCTCAGTGAAAAAGATCCTCCTCATGTTCCCCTTAGACCTTTCACCTTTCACCGTTAACCCCTGACCTCTAGTTGTAGTCTCACCCAACCTCAATGAAAGAAGCCTGTTTGCATTTACCTTATCTATATCCCTCATAATTTTGCATACCTCTATCAAATCTCCCCTCAGTCTTCTAGGTTCCAGGGAATAAAGTCCTAACCGTTTCAATCTTTCCTTATAACTCAGGTCCTCCAGTCCCAGCAACAACCTTGTAAACTTTCTCTGTACTCTTTCAACTTTATTTACATCTTTCCTATAGCTGGGCAATCAAAACTGCACACAATACTTCAAATCATGACTTCAAGATGGTGGCGTGACGCAGCGCGCAGTGGCCACTTTGGAATGAATATCTGTAATCTGTCAAGTAGGGAGCCGTGTACAATCCTCATTTGATGGAGACGGACGTGTGAAGCACGGAGGAACATCTGGTTAAACTTTTGAAATGCCTGTTTCGCTGCCGCTGCTACTGTGCGATCAGAAAATCTCCAGGAGGAAGGCCCCGAATCCTCGGCTTTGCCTGTTGATTGGCAGCTGGTGCCAGCGTCGAAGCGCTCGGCAGAGATGGTGCTCGGTGTCGGAGGGCTGGTCGGAGGCTCGAAGTTTTCGGACGGACTCGGAGTTGGCTGTGGTCGGGGCTCCCAGAGTGCTGTATCGGCAAGCTACAGCGCTGGAGGTTCATGGCAGGAAGAGTTTTTCTTCCTTCTACCGTCTGCGTGAGATGATGGGTTGACGGGACTTTGAGTCTCGTTTAAACCGTGCCATGGACTGCTCTTTGTCAGATTATGGTATTGCTTTGCACTGTTGAAACTATGTGTTATAATTCTGTGGTCTTTTGTCAGTTAGTCTTTTATCAATTATGTTATTGTCTGCACTGTTGAAACTATATGTTAACTATAACTATATGTAACTATGTGGTTTTGTGTAGGTCTTGTAGCTTTAGATTTGTCTGATGGGTTTGTAGTTCCTTTCCGGGGAACGTGCTAAGACGGTAGCGCGATATCGATATGCAGCAGCCTCTCCGGACTCTGGATTGGGGATTACCAAACGTAATGTGGTTTTTCTTGTGTGGTCTGTTTTGTGCTTTTTTGTGATATCATTCCGGAGAACATTGTCTCATTTTTAACTGCATTGTATTTGTGGTTATAAATGACAATAAACTGAATCTGAATCTGAAATTTGGCCTCACCAACGTCTCAAAGTTTCAAGTTCATTTGTTGTCAAAGTATACAACTCTGAAATTCTTCTTCTCCAGATAGCCACAAAACCAAGAAACAAAAGAAAAGCAGCACGATCATCAACTCCCAAATCCGCCCCTACAAAAAAGAACAAAAAGAATCCCTCCCCCCCCCCGCACACAAAATAAACGAGAAAGATCAGACAAAAACATGTCTTACATAACTTCAGCATAACATCTTATCTCTTGTACTCAGGACTTTGGTTTATGAAGGTCAAAGTGACAAAAGCTTTCTTTACAACCTGATCAAACTGTGATGCCACTTTCAATGAGTTATGTATCAGTAGTTCCAGATCCCTCTGTTCTACTGCACTCCCCAGTGCTCTACTTTTTACTGTTTAAGACATATCCTGGTTGGTCCTACAAAGAGCAACACCTCACACTTGTCTGCATTGAATTCCATCTGCCATTTCTCAGTCCATTTTTCCAGCTGATCCAGATCCTGTTGCAAGCCCAGATAGTCCTCCTCGCTGTCCCTACACCCCGGACTTGGTGTCATCCACAGATCCAGGTAACCACATTATCATCCAGGTCATTGATATAGATGACAAATAAAAACAGACCCAGCACTGATCTCTGAGTTACTCCATTAGTCACAGGCCTCCAGTCAGAGAGGCAACCATCCACTACCACTCTCCCATGCCTACTCCAATTTACTACCTCATCTTGAATGCCAAGCAACTGAACCTTCCTGACAACCTCCCAAGTGGGACCTCGCTAAAGTTCATGCAGACAACATCCACTGCCTTGCTTTCATCAACTTCCTCGAAAAACTCTCTAAGATGTTCTTGGTATTTTTTTTATTTGCAGTTTGTCTTCTTGTGCACATTTGTTGTTTATCAGTCTTGGTTTATGTATAGTTTTTCACAAATTCTATTGTATTTCTTTATTTTCCAGTAACTGCCTGCAAGCAGGTGAATCTCAAGGCAGTATATGTTAACACATAATTATTTTATAAGTATACTGATTGCTTTGTGTACTAGAGAACCCAGCATGGATTTGTAAATGTATTCCAGCCTGTTACCCTGTGTTACATCAATCTGAGCTACAGAAATTTGCTCCTATCAAATTTCCAAATTACGACTCAAAAGATTTAAGACTCAAAATAAATTTCACTGTCATTGTACTTACGTGAAAAAAATAAACACAAAACGTATTTTTTCAGCCTGCACATCCTGATGTTTGGGCAAAATGACATAGCTTCATGTTACAGAAAATCAAGATGCAGACTGCAGTCCCTCCGTAACACAGAGTTTGCAGGTATTTGAGTGAGAGACGAAAAAATGCATTGGAATTTGCTTTAATACATTGCTGTACCAGCCACTGCCATCGACCAGGAGATGACTGCTTAAGTAGCTCCTCCTTGGGCCGGCTGGTGGTGTAGTGGCATCAACACAGGACTTCAAGGCAGGTGATCCTGAGTTCAAACCCAGCCGGGTCCCAACCTGGGCAGCAGCAGTATCTGCGCGGAAGAAAGGCCCGGCGATCTACTTCCGTATCCTACCATGAAAGCCCTATCGTCCACGAAGAGTTGGACTCAACTCAACAACTGAATGAGATGAGCTTTGAACTATTTACCTGGGCCGACTGCCTACGCTTTTCCGAGGTTACGTCCGTGCTCCGTGCCTGGCTGTCCTTGGAGAGGGAGCATGGCGGGCACACTGGGATTTCCATGAGCAGTAAACGTATTATAACCTGAGTGTAGCTACTGTCCTGTAAATATCGATTGCCTTGTTTCTATGTGTTGTAAATAAACTTGTATAGTTTTGATATTAAAAATGGAGCTCTTCCTCTGTCACAGAACTATAGACACTGAGGTAAAGGATAGGTGACTCCTAACAAATCTGGCTGAGGAATGTCCATGAATGTTGCTAAAATGCACAGCATTCAGTAAAACTCCACAGGAGGCACTCTTGGATAAAAATTCATAGAATTGATAGCAAGTTATTGATTTTTATTAGGGAAAAGGATGAGCAAAATCCTTTATGAACAACATTCATGTACTCAGATTGGCAGGTGTGACAGTGTTAGAGTCTCGTCTATTCACTTTGTGTATTCATCACTTAGATAATGGGATGGGAATCCACATAAACGTGTTCGTTGCTGAAGCAGAGGCAAGATACACTGCAGGTGAAACCAGAAAATTACAAAATTCATCTATGAATAGAAAATGGACAATTCGGGAGCGAATAGATCTGTGGAGACCAGTGTGAGACCAGTCACACGAAATGAAAAACAAGGCCCTTCTTCGTTCTCTCTTCTTCTATTCCTCTTTCACCCCTTCCCTTCCACTCACCTCTCTCTGGTCCCTTTTCTCCGTGGTCCACTGTCCTCTCCTTTTAGATTCACTCTTCAGCCCTTAACCCATTCAACCTATCACCTCCCAGCTTCTCACTTCATACCCCCTCCCCGCCTACCCAGCTTCCCCCTCACCTGGTCTCACCTGTCACCTGCCTGTATGTATCCTTCCCCTCCAGCCATCTGATTTGGCTTCTGCCTGCGTCCTGTCCAGTCCTGATGAAAGGACTGAAACATCAGCTGTTTATCCCTTTCCCTAGATGCTGCCTGACTTGCAGAGTTCCTTTGTCGCTCTGGTTCCCATAAAGGTGGAAACAGGTGATTTTGGAATGCTTGTGCAAGGAACTTTAACATCTGGATGGATATTGAAAAGTTCATAGATTCTGGAGATTACAAAGATTAATTGTTTTGCTGTGGCTTAAAAATCCCGATACCTTCATAAGAAAAGCACTTTGAATGATCCTGGCACTATAGGGTTAAGGGGAGTGTTTGACAGCTCTGGACCGGAACTCGCCGGAGCTTAGAAAATGGCAGGGGGTGGAATCTCATTGAAACCGATCGAATATTGAAAGGCCTGAATGAGTGGACCTGGAGAGGATGTTTCCTATGGAGCGGGAGTCTAAGACCAGAGGGCACATCCTCAGGGTAAAAAGATGTCCTTTTAGAACAGAGATGAGGAGGAATTTCTTTAGCTAAAGAGTGGTGAATCTGTGGAATTCATTGCCACAGACGGCTGTGGAGACCAAGCAATTGGGTATATTTAAAGTTGATAGGTTCTTGATTAGCAAGAATGTCAAAGGTTAGGGGGAGAAGGCAGAAGAATGGGGTTGAGAGGGATAATAAATCAGCCATGATGGAACAGTGGAGCAGACTCGATGGGCCGAATGGCCTCATTCTGCCCCGTCTTATGGAAGGATGCAGTGGGCTTCGAAAGAATCATAATAGATTCACCAGATTGGACCTAGGACTCCAAGAGTTAAATTGCAATGCTGATTGAACAGACTGGAACTATATTGATAGTGGTTGAAGGGCAAAAGACAGTTTGAAGATGTTAATAAGAATTGAGAGCATACATTGAGAGAAGTGATGTCCATTCACTCAGGAGGGAAAGTTTAAACAAAGAGCACTTCCACACACACATTGTGGCTGATGTGTAGAATTCTCTAATGCAAGACTAAAGATGAGCTGCATTTGTCACATGTTCATTGAAACATCGAAACAAACAGTGAAATGCGTCGTGTGCGTCAACAATCAACACAGTCCCAAGGACGTGCTGGGGGCAGCCCGCAGGTGTTGCCACACTTCCAGTGCTAATGTAGCATGGCCACAACTTACTAACCCTAACCTGTACGTCTTTGGAACGTGGGAGGAAACCCACGCAGATATGGGGAGAATGTACAAACCCCTCATTGGCAGCTGTCAAAGCACTTCATCGGACTGTGCTGGTCGCTGATGCAAGTGGCACATTTCACTGTGTACAAACAAGCTGGATGAACTCAGCAGGTCGGGCAGCATCCGTTGAAAGGAGCAGTCAACGTTTCACTGTGTGTTTTATTGCCTCAACGTAGATGTGACAGATGAAGCTAATCTTTATTAAAGGATCTGGGATAATGGTCGTTACATGAAATTAGGTGAGAGATTAGCCACAATCTCAATGCATGGCTAAGCAGGCTGAAGGAGTATTTATACCCCTAGAAAGCAAAATCAGAAGGATCTGAACTCAGTGAAGTTTATGGTGTAAATAACTATGTCAACCATGTTATTTTGAAATATTTTGATTCATAGAATAATTGGATTCAGAATTGACAATTGGCCGGCTGCAGAGAGCCGAATCTTGCCATTCAGAGCTCTGTGTCAGTCTTCATTGGGTAAAGGGGCCGAGTTTCTCCAGGAAAGCCCCTGCCTGTTCACTTTATACTTCCTTTCAGGATTTATTAGCAATTTTCACTGACTATGGCTGCTTCCCTAAAGGGTCGGAGTGCAATTTTGGGGATGTGCACCTCTCCTCAAAGCCCCTACATCTACAGTACATTACTGACAGTAACCTAAAGGCACATTAATACGCTCATACATATTCACTTTCAAGGATTCTACAACTCTCTACATCCCCCCTCCCCCACCCACCTACCTTCCCCCTCACCCATCAACTTCCAGCTTGTACTCCTTCTTCTCCCCCTTCCCCCATCTTCTTATTCTGGCTTCTTCCACCTTTCCTTCCCGTCCCGATGGAAGATCTCGGCCTAAAACGTCGACTGTTTATTCCTCTCCGTAGATGCTGTCTGACCTGCTGAGTTCCTCCAACACTGCGTTACAACATTGAACATAACAGGCCTTTGGCCCACAATGTTGTGCCAACCTTTTAACCTACTCTAACATCAATATAACCCTTCCCTCCCACACTGCCCTCCACTTTTCTATCATCCAAGATTCTTCAACATTTCCAGAATCCCTTGTGTTTACACAATGGATTGTTGTGTTTTAAAATAAGAATGGTAGATTTCCTTCTCTAAAAGACATCACTAACTACTGATTGGAGTTTATTTGAAGTCTACATCTACTCATCTAAGTTAAATTAAATTCCCCAGCTGTGATGGTGACATCTAATTCATATCTTTAACACTTCAGTATTTTACCTACAATGACATTGCTTCCCTCTTAGAAAATATACTTTTTCCATTAAATGGAAAGCTGAATTGAAGAGCAAATGTCTAGAGATCACGGAATAACTATAATATAAAATAGACAAAGGCCATTCAGCCCATCACAAGTATAGTATTTGAGCTTTTCATAGATTCTATTGTACTGCTTTGTTCTTCTGTGAATGCCAGCAAGAAAATAAATCTTAGGGCAGTATATGGTGGCATATACATATTTCGATAATGAATTCACTTTGAACTTTGAAAGCTTAATCACGTCTTCTAGCCCTTTAGGTCATAGATCTTCTGAAACCACATCCATGTAATGAGGGTTCCAGTTTTCACCAGTGAGACGCTTTCAGCCCCCACCCCACTTGAGAGGCAAATTCCTCCTCTTCTCTTTCCTCGCTCTTCTCCCAAAAACTTTAAGATCCCTCAAAGTTGACATGCAAGTTGATAGAATAGATAGGAAGATGAATGGCTTGTTGGCCTTCATTGGTCAGGAG
Source organism: Hemitrygon akajei (assembly GCF_048418815.1). Taxonomy (NCBI): domain Eukaryota; kingdom Metazoa; phylum Chordata; class Chondrichthyes; order Myliobatiformes; family Dasyatidae; genus Hemitrygon; species Hemitrygon akajei. The sequence goes on from NC_133146.1 coordinate 9,536,704, forward strand.
ACTTGAGTTCAAGAGGTAATGTTGTAGCTCTACAAAATTCTGGTCTGTTCACTTGGTTCTATTCACTTCCGGTTGTCTCATTATACAAAGGACGTGGAAGCTTTTGAGAGGGCGCAGAGGAGATTTATGAGATGTTAGGCTCAAGAGATTCTGCAGATGCTGGAAATCTTGAACAATGCACACAAAATGCTGGAGGAACTCTCCATATCAAGCAACATCTATGGTGGGGAATAAAGAGTTGACGTTTTCGGCCAAGACCCTCAATCAGGGCAGGAAAGGAAGGGGGCAGAAGCCAGAATAAGAAGGTGGAGGGAGATGAAGTAGTAGAAGACACTAGGTGTAAGTGAGACCAGATGAAGGAACAGGTGGGTGAATGGGGGGAGGGGTGAAGTAAGAAACTAGGAGGTGATGGGCGGAGGAGGTCAAAGGATGAAAAATAAGGAATTTAATAGGAGAGGATAGTGAACTAAGGAATAAAGGGAAGGAGCAGGGAACCAGTGGGAGGTAACGAGCAGGTGAGGACAAGAGAAGGGGTGAGAGAGTAACCGGAATGGGGCTGGAAAAGGAGAGAAGGGGGAGGGGGAATAAATACCAGAACTTACAGAAATTGCTGTTCATGCCATTAGATTGGAAGTTACCCTGACGGAAAATGAGGTGTTGCTCCTCCACCCAGTCCAGGTTGTCAATTCAGGACACCGCCTGGATTAGAGTGCATGTCATGTGATGAAAGGCTGTGCACGCTAGGGACGCACACAGTGCTTCTTTGGAGCACTGGAGGATGAGAGGCAACTTGGTAGCATATACTCTGTAAGATTATGAGAGGCAAAGATAGCATGGACAAAGAGCGTCCTTTCCCCAGGGTGGCCATGGCCAAAACCAGAGGGCATCTGTTCAATATGACTGGAGGAAAGCAAAGGGGAGATGTAGGAGGTAGGTATTTTGTAGAGAGAATGGTGGGTGCCTGGACACCTACCAGGGACAGTTGTAGAAGCTGATACAATAGAGATATTTAAAAGATTCTAGAACATGGATGTACGAAAAACAGTAGTTTATAGACGGTGCGGAAGGGAGGGGTTTAGACGGCTCTTGGAGTAGTTTTATACAGGTCACACAGCATCATGGGCCAAAGGGCTCATTTTCTGTTGTACTGTCCTGTCTTCTAAATGTATACTGCAAAGATCTTGAGACCCTGCTGAGGACAATAACTCATTCTATTTATTCTGTCTAGAATGAAATGTTATCAAATTCAACCTTGCTCAAAAGGAAGTCCCAGCCTTTCCAAACTATATTCATCACTAAGCTGTTGCAGTTCATTGTACATCTCACGTATAATCTGAGGTTTCCTGTTGCATGTTGTCTGCAGGTGGACACACTACTCAGTGTGAGATCCGTTTAAGAGGAAGCTAGGTCAGCCCATAAAGATGTCGATTTGATGAGAGTCCATGTGGTCCACATGGGCCAGACAGACTGACACTGTCAATGATATTGAAAAGAATAAATAAGAAGACCAAGCTAATTATGAATGTGATTAGCTAGCACCAGCCATTTTTTAAAAACATCTGTAGGTTAGAGGAAATTCTGAAGGAGAGATTGGAACCCAAACAGATTTAAGTGCAGCCTTAATGCCAGTGAATTGAAACCATAAGACTATAAGATATAGAAGCAGAAGTAGGCCATTCGGCCCATTGAGACTGCTCCACTGTTCAATCATGGGCTGATCCAATTCTTCCAGTCATCCCCACTCCCCTGCCTTCACCCCATACCCTTTGATGCCCTGGCTAATCAAGAACCTATCTATCTCAGCTTTAAATACACCCAATGACTTGGCCTCCACAGCTGCTCGTGGCAACAAAATCCACAGATTTACGACCCTCTGACTAAATTAATTTCTCCGCATCTCCGTTCTAAATGGACATCCTTCAATCCTGAAATCATGCCCTCTTGTCCTAGAAACAAAATAATATTACAAAATTCCATTTTCAATTCAATATGGTAAACAAGAAACAAATCTAGATCATCACAGGAACAAGCCATAACGTTAGGCCGTTAGACATAGGAGCAGAGTTAGACCGTCAGACATAGGAGCAGAGTTAGGCCATCAGACATAGGAGCAGAGTTAGACTATCAGACATAGGAGCAGAGTTAGACCGTCAGACATAGGAGCAGAGTTAGGCCATCAGACATAGGAGCAGAGTTAGACCATCAGACATAGGAGCAGAGTTAGACCATCAGACATAGGAGCAGAGTTAGGCCGTCAGACATAGGAGCAGAGTTAGACCATCAGACATAGGAGCAGAGTTAGACCATCAGAAATAGGAGCAGAGTTAGACCGTCAGACATAGGAGCAGAGTTAGGCCGTCAGACATAGGAGCAGAGTTAGACCATCAGACATAGGAGCAGAGTTAGACCGTCAGACATAGGAGCAGAGTTAGACCATCAGACATAGGAGCAGAGTTAGGCCGTCAGACATAGGAGTAGAGTTAGGCCATCAGACATAGGAGCAGAGTTAGACCATCAGACATAGGAGCAGAGTTAGACCGTCAGACATAGGAGCAGAGTTAGACCGTCAGACATAGGAGCAGAGTTAGGCCGTCAGACATAGGAGCAGAGTTAGGCCATCAGACATAGGAGCAGAGTTAGACCATCAGACATAGGAGCAGAGTTAGACCGTCAGACATAGGAGCAGAGTTAGACCATCAGACATAGGAGCAGAGTTAGGCCGTCAGACATAGGAGCAGAGTTAGACCATCAGACATAGGAGCAGAGTTAGACCATCAGACATAGGAGCAGAGTTAGGCCATCAGACATAGGAGCAGAGTTAGACCGTCAGACATAGGAGCAGAGTTAGGCCGTCAGACATAGGAGCAGAGTTAGACCATCAGACATAGGAGCAGAGTTAGGCCAAGTGTTGTGGCTAGCCAACTAAATTAATAATTAAACGTCTAACTAAACAAATCCCTTCTGGCCTACACGAGTTTCATATCCCTCCTTGCTCTGCATATTTGTGTGTGTGTGTGCGTGCGTGCGTGTGTGCGTATTTTTAAAGTCCCAGATGAGTTCTCAATGTGGCAGCTGACAATTGTGATAGCTAGAGTCATAATTAAATGGTTGGTTTTGGAGTTATTTTGTTTCAAGAGTGCATTTTTTTTCTTGTGTGACCCAGAACACAGGCTTTGAGAATCCCAGGCCTACGTAATTACTACTCCTACTCCTACTCCTAATAATATTAATAATAATGGTAATAGCAGCAGCAACAACAACATCTGCCCATATAACAACTTACTGGTGCAATGAAAAACAACCCTGGACGTTTTGGCCCTTGGCTTGGCATGCTTGACATAATTTGGCCCTTGTGGAAAGCTAACTGGGGAACCCTGCTGTAGACTCACCTTTTAGGGATTCTGCAGATTGATGTTTGATATTTAATGTTCAGTGTATTATTTGTTTGTTTTTTGTTGCTTACATGATTTCTTTTATTTCGCAGGTTTGATGATCTTGCTGTGTGGGGTGTTGCTTTAAACAGGATCTATGGTGTTTCAATTGAAAATCTGGTATTTCAGGAGCTAATGAAGAGCTAGGGCAGCAATGAAGGTCCTGCTTCTCTGTCCAAGGTCCGTCAGATGGACAAGGATTCTTCATTGCTGTTTCTGTAACAAGTTTGTTTTACCAGTCAGGGTTGTTAGCTGAACCCCCAGACCCGGAGGAACATTGGATCACTCTTAATCTGGCCTCTACCCTTTGACCTTTTTGTCATGGGTGACCCTAACAAAAGCCAAAACATAAAGCCCTGACTCCAGCCAACATAACTCACCGGGTCACTGAGGCACTCAAGCCTCCAAACCCAACGACAAGGCTGTGGTCCTCTTGGAGGATGTGACTATCTAAGAGCACGTTAACACCTCTGACACCTCTGTCATCCTCAGTAGCACATACCAGGCACCCGCCACTCTCTGTGCAAAATAAAACTTGCCCTACATTTCCCCTTTGAACTTGCTCCCGCTCCTCTAGATTGCATGCCCTCCAGTATTTCCACTCTGAGAAAAAGATACCGCTGCCTACTCAATCTTTACCACTCATAATCTTACCAACTTCTGATAAGTCTCCCCTCAGCCTCTGACATTCCAGATAAAACAACCCAAGTTTGTCCAACCTCTCATCCAGGCTGTGTCCTGGTAACCCTCTCCAAAGCATCAACATCCTTCCTATAATGCAATAATTCTAATGCAGCTTAACTAGAGTTTTATGATGCTGCAACGTAACTTCCAAACTTTTGAACTCAGTGCCCTGGCTAATGAAGACAAACATGCCAGGTTCCTGCCTTACCTCCCTATCGGCCACTGCCACGGAGCTCTGGACTTGGAGCCCAAGATTCATCTGCACATCAACACTGCAAAGGGTTCTGCATTAGCAATGTTCTGTTCCCTTACGTCTGATCTCCCAAAAATGCAACACTTCACATTTTAAACACATAGAGTTTCTGCAGATGCTGGCAAACCAGAGTGATACACACAAAATGCTGCAGGAACTCAGCAGGTCAGTCAGCATCTATGGAGGGGAGTAAACAGGCGATGTTTCGGGACCCTTCATTGGGACTGGAAAGGAAGAAGCTGGAATAAGATGGTGGTGGGGGGAGAGGGAGGAGAACGATAATAATAATGATGATAAATATGTTATTGATCCCGAGTGGGAAATTATTTTGTTACAGCAGCAACATTTAAAAACACACTTAGCAGTGTGCAGACTTAACTAATAATAAACTATAGAATAACAATATACACAATAACTGTTTACCAATGTGCAATAATAATGTAGGAAATAATAAAACAGAGACTATTGTGCTACGATGTGTGTTCTCAGGAATACAAGGTAGCAAGTATAGATGAAATTGGGCGAGGAGGATAGATGGAAGATGTAAAGGGCTGAAGAAGAACAAATCTGATGGGAGAGGAAAGTGGACCATGGGAGAAAGGGAAAGAGGAAGGTGATGGGTAGGTGAGGAGAAGGGAAAGGGTAGGAGGGGAGAGTGGACCATGGGAGAAAGGGAAAGAGGAAGGTGATGGGTAGATGAGGAGAAGGGAAAGGGTAGGAGGGGAGAGTGGACCATGGGAGAAAGGGAAAGAGGAAGGTGATGGGTAGATGAGGAGAAGGGAAAGGGTAGGAGGGGAGAGTGGACCATGGGAGAAAGGGAAAGAGGAAGGTGATGGGTAGGTGAGGAGAAGGGAAAGGGTAGGAGGGGAGAGTGGACCATGGGAGAAAGGGAAAGAGGAAGGTGATGGGTAGATGAGGAGAAGGGAAAGGGTAGGAGGGGAGAGTGGACCATGGGAGAAAGGGAAAGAGGAAGGTGATGGGTAGGTGAGGAGAAGGGAAAGGGTAAGTGGGGTGCCAGAATGGGGAATGAAAGGAGTGAAGGGGCATAGAAGGGAACCAGCGAGGGAAGGTCTCACTGAATTCCTGGCAAAGAAAAGAATTAAGATTCTTTAGGGTAGGCATAACTCAAAGAGACTTCACAGATGAGTAACAAATCACTAACAGAAGAGATTCTGCAGATGATGGAAACGCTTCACACTTGGCCCTGCTTAAACTCAATCTGCCATTTCTCTGAGCATAACTGCAAATGATCTATATCCCATTCTCTGGCAGTCTTTAACACGACCCATAACACCAAACAAAGCAGCTGTGGGAGCAGTGTCGATGGAGGGAAATAAACTGGGGCAGTTTTGGGTCTCAGCACTGGCAGGGTAAAGGGGAGACAGCTGGAATAAAAACATGGGGGAAAGCAAAAGGTGGAACCACATGAGGATAGGGGGTGAGTGGGAATGATGTCAAAAGCTGGGAGGTGATAGGTGGAAGTAAAAAATGGCTGAAGAAAATGGAATGTGATAGGACCCAGGGGAAAAGATGCTGCTGCCTACTCTATCTACGCCACTCATAATCTTTTATAAACTTCTATCAGATCTCCCCTCATTCTCCACTGCTCCAGAGAAAACCACCCAAGTTTGTCCAACCTCTCCTCAGCACGTGGAACCACGGAAAAGCTGCTAGCTATTCCCCGAAAAGACTTGAAGCAATTTTATTCCATAATATAAAAATAGATTACATATTACATATGGATGAAATTTGGATTTAATAAATTTTATACAAAATATCTAAAATCTCTCTGAAACAAACATCACATTTATAATCGCTTCCAAGAGAATGGTAAGTGGACATAAACCCCATAAGCTGGCTTAAATAAAGTCACATAATTGGCTACTACATGAATTTAATAACATACCTGTTAAAAATTATCAATGAAAACTCACCATTTTGGGTCTCCCTGCAAAGACCTTGCCCTTTTTAATGAGGGCCTCCTTGGCATACTTATAGTGATTGATCACCACCACGTAGTGAGGACCCAACATCAGAGAGAAGATATCGCCATAGTCCTTCTGGAAATTCTGGAAGAGCAGGTGAGCAGGAAGATCACTCCTCAGGCTTAGCAGGCTACCAATGAATGGGAAGGAAGGCAAACTTTTTGGGTGCTTTCCCACCTTAGGCTTTTTATGAAAAAGGCTGGTGAAAGATAAGATGACAAAGCTAACTGCAATGATCAGAGTAGTCACAATCAGATCCATTTTCTCCAAAAGCCTGAACTGGGATCTTCTCAGACTCAAGTGGATCAAAGGGAGAATCCAAAGCCCTTTTATACAGCTGAGAGTCAACACCTTGAAGTTTAACAGCGGGGAGATATGCCTTTGACTTTTTGCCTTAATTCATATCTCAACATTTTTGTTACCCAGCCAGATTTCAATGAAGACTACATCTGCAGAGGGCACTCTAATTCCAAATGAGCAACACTAACCGACTTACTCTAGTCCATGATATGAACTGAACTAAGCTGAGAATGGAAAGTGGCAAACGCAAATTGCATAGGATGGATTTTACTGTCAGTTGTAAAGTTACAGTACATGTCACTCACTACATTGAGAGCTAACTTCCCCATCAGAAAACACAATCAGATATATTACAGATATCTTATATGAAGCAAAATCTTATTGTTATGTGCCAGCAGTAGAGGATAAAGACAAAATTAATATGAATTACAAAAATACTCGGATAGCTGATGGGAAGAATCTGTTCCCAAAACATGCAGTTCTCTTTTCACACCTGTTATTTATTTTAAAAACTATTTCATATTGTAACTTACAGATTTTTTATGTACTGCCTCTGCAAATGAACAATAAATCTGATTTGAATTCTGATTTTGACATATACCAAGATACAGCGAAAAGCTTGCCTTGCATATTGTTCATACAGGTCAGATCATAACAGTTCATTAGGGAGAACAAGGTAAAATAATAACAGAATGCAGAATAAAGTGTAACAGCTATAGAGAACGTGCAGTGCAGAAAAGCAAAAAGATGCAAGATCATGAGACAGATTGTGAGGTCAAGAATCCACCTTATTGTACTAAGGAACCATTCAATGGTCTTACAATAACCAGGTGGAAGCTACCCTTGAGCCCGGTGGAAAGGGCTTTCAGGTTTCTGTATCTTCTGCCCAATGGGGGGTGGACAGAAGAGGGGAAGTCTGGGACATGCAGGATCTTTGATTATGTTGGTTGAAGGCTATTGTTAAGTTTACCGGCTCCCTGAGCTATTAAATTACGTAAATTTTTGTGTGAGTTCTCTCCTGCTAAATCCAACAATAGTTTGGCCTCTAAGTTACTTCTCTGCTTTTTAATGGCATTAAAACAAATCCCGTGCCATCCCTACTGTGTTTAGAAATCCCATGAAGATTATACAAGTTTCCCAGAACAGTGTTGTGGAACATGTTGTTACAGAGAGCGCACTAGGAAAATTAGACAGAAAGAAGTCCCATCAAGGAGCAGAAGAAGGCTTCTTCAAGGTTAGCATTCTCGGAAGAAAGATGGCAGTGAAATCAACAACAACAATTGACGCACCATAAATAACTCTTGGAGACTGGAAGTGAATGATAGGCTTTTATTAGCAGGAAAAGGGAGCACGACATCTCAGAGACTGAGGGGGGGAGCAGTGCCCCAATCGCCTTTCTACAGAGGTCTGTGGGAGGAGCCACAGGAGCAGTCAGCAGAGGGGCGTGTCCAGACAGGTATACATAGTTTACCACATTCACCCCCCCCCCCCTTTGTTTTAAAAGAGAGTCCCCACGGGGCGAAGTTTCTTACAAATATATTTACAGTTTAAGTCTACCAGGCGGTCGAGACTGTCGCTGCGATCTACGTAGCACCGGTGGTGATTGCACCGGAGACGGTGGTTGTGCTGGCTCCGGCCTGACTTGAGGTGCCAGCCCGTTAGGCGTCAGTAATCCCTCATGCGTGTGCGTGGCGCCCGGTATGGGAGTGTCATGAGGAGCCTGTGTAGGGCTTGGCGTGCGCGGTGTCTCGTGGGTATATACATCGGTGGGTACGGGGTTCATAGTCACCGTGGAGTGTTCAGGATAGGGGTCTGGTGCTCTTGTGGGCACCAGGTCGCGGATGGAGACCGTGTCCCCCTGCCCATCAGGTAAGACCACGTAGGCATACTGGGGGTTCGCATGTAGTAGGTGAACCCTCTCGACCAGCGGGGAGTATTTATTGCTCCGCGCATGATTCCGGAGCAGCACTGGCCCTGAGGACGTCAGCCATGTCGGTAGGGTGGTCCCAGTGGCAGACTTCCTGGGAAAAGAAAAGAGTCGCTCATGAGGGGTGGCATTGGTGGACGTACATAACAGGGAGCGGATGGAGTGGAGTGCCTCGGGGAGGACCTCCTGCCATCGAGAGACCGGCAACCCTTTTGACTTAAGGGCTAAAAGTGTGGCCTTCCACACAGTGGCATTCTCCCTCTCCACCTGTCCATTTCCCCGGGGATTATAGCTCGTGGTCCTACTAGTAGCAATACCCCTAGCCAGCAGGAACGGCGCAACTCGTCACTCATAAAGGAGGACCCTCTGTCACTGTGGATATAGCAGGGATATCCGAACAGAGTGAAGAGCTGGCGCAGGGCTTTTATGGCGGATGTGGCAGTGGTGTCGGGGCAGGGGATGGCAAAGGGGAACCGCGAGTACTCGTCGATAATGTTGAGAAAGTAGACATTGTGGTTGGTGGAGGGAAGGGGGCCCTTAAAGTCAACACTCAGTCGCTCACAGGGGCGGGTGGCCTTGATAAGTTGTGCCTTGTCAGGACGGTAGAAGTGCGGTTTGCACTCAGCGCAGACTTGACAGTCCCTGGTCATCGTCCTGATTTCCTCAAGCGAGTAAGGCAGGTTCCGGGCTTTCACGAAATGGTAAAATCGGGTGACCCCCAGGTGACAAACATCTGCATGGAGGGTGTATAGCTGGTCGAGCTGTGTGCTGGCACACGCTCCCCGGGATAGGGCATCAGGGGGCTCATTGAGCCTTCCAGGCCGGTACAGGATATCATAGTTGTAGGTGGAGAGTTCCATTCTACACCTCAAAATTTTATCACTTTTGATTTTGCCCCGCTGTTGGTTGCTAAACATGAACGCAACTGAGCGTTGGTCGGTCAGTAAGGTGAACCTTTTGCCGGCGAGATAGTGCCTCCAGTGCCTAATAGCTTCCACTATGGCCTGGGCTTCTTTGTCCACTGCGGAGTGCCAAATTTCAGGGCCTTGAAGGGTACGAGAGAAGAATGCTACCGGCCTTCCTGCCTGATTGAGGGTAGCAGCCAGCGTGAAGTCGGAGGCGTCACTCTCTACTTGGAAGGGAATGGTCTCGTCCACCGCATTCATCGTTGCTTTGGCAATGCCCCCTTTAATGCGGCTGAAGGCCGTGCGGGCCTCGGCTGAGAGTGGAAATGCGGTGGACTTGACCAGGGGGCGGGCCTTGTCTGCGTAATGAGGGACCCATTGGGCGTAATAGGAAAAGAAGCCCAGGCACCATCTGAGGGCTCTGAGGGTGGTGGGAAGAGGGAGTTCCAACAGGGGGCGCATACGGTCGGGCTCAGGGCCAATGACCCCGTTCTCCACGACATACCCAAGGATAGCAAGTCGGATGGTTCCAAACACACACTTGTCCCTATTATAGGTGAGGTTAAGAGCTTTGGCCACTTGGAAAAATCGTTGGAGGTTGGCGTCGTGATCCTGCCAGTCGTGACCACAGATGGTGATGTTATCATCAGTTGGCACTGGTCCACCATCCGGTCCATTTCCCTCTGGAAGACAGAGACACCATTTGTGACACCGAAGGGGACGCGCAGGAAGTGATAGAGCCTGCCGCCCGCCTCGAAGGCGGTGTAGGGGTGGTCCTCTGGGCGGATGGGGAGCTGATGGTAAGCGGATTTTAGGTCTATGGTCGAGTACACCTTGTACTGAGCTATCTGGTTGACCATATCCGCGATGCGGGGTAGCGGGTACGCGTCAAGCTGCATGAACCTATTGATGGTCTGGCTATAGTCCACGACCATCCTATTCTTCTGCCTGGTCCGAACAACGACCACCTGGGCCCTCCAAGGACTTGTGCTTGGCTCAATGATTCCCTCCCTGAGTAGCCGCTGCACCTCTGACTTAATGAAGGCATCAATGCACCATCAATAACTCTTGGAGACTGGAAGTGAACGATAGGCTTTTATTAGCAGCAAAAGGGAGCACGACATCTCGGAGACTGAGGGAGGAGCAGTGCCCCAATCGCCTTTATACAGGGGTCTGTGGGAGGAGCCACAGGAGCAGTCAGCAGAGGGGCGTGTCCAGACAGGTATACATAGTTTATCACAACAACAGATCTGCAGATGCTGGAAAGCTGAAATAAAACCAGAAAACACTCAGCGGATCGGGCAGCATCTGTAGAAAGAGTAAACAGACGTGGATTCTTTCTCCCACACCTTCACTGACCTTATTTACTCTGGGGATCTCCCATCCATCAGAGTTCCTTCACCCCATACATCCTGTTTCTATCTCCTACCCAAGACCACAAACCCATTTGTCCAGGTAGACCCATTGTTTCTGCCCCACTGAACTTGTATCTGCATACCTCGACTCTGTCTCCACCACACCTGCTCTCAGGATGAGGCTTTTCAGTCCAGAACTACTGAGATATCCTCCTTCTTCAAAGAAGGGGGCTTCCCTTTCTCCACCATCAATGCTGCCTTCAACTGTAGCTCTTCCATTTCACATACCTCACCCCATCTTCCCACCACCCCACAACTTCCACCATCTCCAATGGGATCCCGCTACCAAGCACATCTTTCCCTCCCACCCCTTCCACACCCCCCCCCCCCCACGCAGCTCCCTTGTCTATTCATCCCTCCGCATTGATCTCACTCCTGGCACTTAACCTTGCAAATGGAACAACAGCTACACCTGCCCCTTTACTTCCCCCTCCCCCCTCCTGGATTCACCTATCATCTTGTGTTTTTCCTTCCTCTCCCCTTCTTACACTGACTCCTCATCTTTTTTCTTCTCCAATTCCGATGAAGGGTCTCGGTCCAAAACGTTGCCTGTATGTTTTTCCATAGATGCTGCCTGGCCTGCTGAGTTCCTCCAGCCCTTTGTGTGTGTTGGTTGGTTTCTCTTCCACAGATGCTGCCTGACCTGTTGAGTGTTTTCTACATTTTCCGTTTTTATAAAAAATAAGGAGTGTTCAGTTACCCATGTGAGCGCCAGATAATTGCTATAGCTAGTGATATAATTATATTGAACACATTAACTGACATTTTATTACCAAAATCAAAATATATTGCTCTGCAATAAGAATCAAATATTCAGTGAAGCCTCACTAACAATTTAACAAAATGGCAGTGCTGAAGAGGACATTTTTATTTCAAAATAGACTTTTTTCATAATAAATTATTTACAAGAATAAACTGTGCAATGTTTTGTCATTTTTACATTCACAGAGAATGTGTTACTTCATGTTCTAGTTACATCCCTTCAAACCAGGAGGGTTGTTGCCCCTCAAGTGGCTCCCTGGGGTGGTTCACTACTAAGTGACAGAGGGGCTTCCTCATAGCAAACTGTAGCGACATGGGATCACGCCAACAACCTTTTCCTCTGCAGAGGATTACAGACACAGCTCAGAACATCAGGAGAACCAGTCACCCCTCTGTGGAACTTGTCTACAGTCCTCTTGGCCTTAGAAAAGCCGTCCACGTGACCAAAGACCCCCAACCAGCCCCACTCCCATCAGGCAGAAGATATAAAGTCTTAGGCGATTGAACGGACTTCTAGCAGGATAAAAGGGACATCAATCATCACAATATAGCTTGCATCTTATTGTTACCTGTTATGCACTTTCTCTGTAACTCTAATACTTTATTCTGCATTGCTCTTTGCTTTTCCATTGTACAACCTCAATGCACCGATACCAAGAAACAATCTGTATGAATGGCAATTTTTCACTATACCTCGGTACATGTGACAATAATAAGCCAATTTACTAATTATTTATTCACTTTATTAGCCTATATAGTTTGTTTTATAATGCAATATTTAAAAATTGTAGTATTTTAAAGCGGCCCACTCTAGACACATCTGCCGCGAGGAAGTAGGAGTAAGTTTGTTGTAGCGGTGCCTCCGCAGCGGGTTTGAATTGAAACGCCGAGTGCGGGCGGGCGGATTCGGCCACCGTAAGCCGGAGGAAGATGGCGGCCGCGGAGCCACAGGCTCGCTTCGGTCAGTCCGTGAAAGGTTTGTTGTCGGAGAAAGTGTCCGCCTGCACCACGGATGTGATCGCCCTCACCAAGCAGATCCTGAAGGGCTCCCGTAGCTCCGAGGTATGGGCGGGCACCGAGAAAAACAAAAACAAAACCCCTCCTCTTTATGGGCCGGGTTGTGACCCAGTCGGTTCCCTCGGGTTCACTCGGTTTCCACTCCAATTCCTCCAGTTCTGTTTCTGGCCCAGGTCGCGTTTCATCCCCTGCCCTTTGTGTGGTGGTTGATCTGTTCTTGGTTAGTCAGGGCGTCAAAGGTTATGTGGAGAAAGCAGGAGAATGGCGCTGAGAGGGATAACAAATCAGCCACGAAGGAATGGCGGAGCAGACTCGATGGGCTGAATGGCCTAATCCTGTTCCCTGCAAAGAGTGGGAGTAAACGGGACCTTTTCAGAATGGCAGGCAGTGACTAGTGGGGTACCGCAAGGCTCAGTGCTGGAAACCTAGTTGTTTACAATATATATTAATGATTTAGACGAGGGAATTAAATGCAGCATCTCCAAGTTTGCGGATGACACGAAGCTGGGCGGCAGTGTTAGCTGTGAGGAGGATGCAGGTTGACCTGGATAGGTTAGGTGAGTGGGAAAATTCATGGCAGATGCAATTTAATGTGGATAAATGTGAGGTTATCCACTTTGGTTTCAAGAACAGGAAAACAGATTATTATCTGAACAGTGGCCGATTAGGAAAAGGGGAGATGCAACGAGACCTGGGTGTCATTGTACACCAGTCATTGAAAGTGGGCATGCAGGTACAGCAGGCGGTGAAAAAGGCAAATGGTATGTTGGCATTCATAGCAAAAGGATTTGAGTACAGGAGCAGGAAGGTTCTACTGCAGTTGTACAAGGCTTTGGTGAGACCGCACCTAGAATATTGTGTGCAGTTTTGGTCCCCTAATCTGAGGAAAGACATTCTTGGCATAGAGGGAGTACAGAGAAGGTTCACCAGATTGATTCCTGGGATGGCAGGACTTTCATATGAAGAAAGACTGGATTGACTAGGCTTATACTCACTGGAATTTAGAAGGTTGAGAGGGGATCTTACTGAAATGTATAAAATTCTATAGGGATTGGACAGGCTAGATGCAGGAAGATTGTTTCTGATGTTGGGGAAGTCCAGAACGAGGGGTCACAGTTTAAGGATAAAGGGGAAGCCTTTTAGGACTGAGATGAGGAAAAACTTCTTCACACAGAGAGTGGTGAATCTGTGGAATTCTCTGCCACAGGAAACAGTTGAGGCAGGTTCATTGGCTATGTTTAAGGGGGAGTTAGATATGGCCCTTGTGGCTAAAGGGATGGGGGGTATGGAGAGAAAGTAGGTACAGGGTTCTGAGTTGGATGATCAGCCATGATCATACTGAATGGCAGTGCAGGCTCGAAGGGCCGAATGGCCTACTCCTGCACCTATTTTCTATGTTCCTCTGTCTTTCGCTCCTCTTCCCCCTCCTCCCAGACAATTAGAAACACGATACAAAACCTTGAATCTGGTGGTATGTGCTTTCAAGGACAGCTTCTATCCTACTGTTATCAGACTCTTGAGCAGCACTCTCGTATATTAAAGATGAACACTTTACCTAAGGGAGTGTTGTTGACCTGAGTGCCCTCTGAAATGCTCAGAAAGTTAGTCACTGCTTGTTATGCTGACTATCCAAGAGAGAATGTCCAAGCTGGTTGGGGGGTGTTTGGTCATGCGGACTGATGTTTTGGGCCAAACCCTTCAACGGGACTGGGGGAAAAATGGTGAGGAATAGATTTAAAAGGTCGGGAAGGGGGAGAGAGAAACACAAGGTGATAGGTGAAACCTGAAGTGGGAGAGATGAAGTAAGGAGCCAGAGGGAGGCGATGGGTGGGCAAGAAGATAAGGTAAAAGAAGGAAAAGGGGGTGGGAAATAGTGAGGGGGGGCATTACCAGGTTTGAGAAATCGATGTTCATGCCATCAGACTGGAGGCTACCCAAACGGAATATAAGGTGTTGTTCCTCCAATCTAAGTGTGGCCTCATCACAACAGTGGAGGAGGCCATGGATGGACATATCAGGATGGGAAGTGGAATTAAAATGTGTGGCCACTGGGAGATCCTGCTTTTTCTGGTGGACAGAGCGTAGGTGCTCAGTGAAGCGGTCTCCCAGTCTGTATCGGGTCTCACCGATATACAGGAGGCTGCACCGGGAGCACCAGACACAGTATAAGACCCCAACAGACTCACAGCTGAAGTGTTGCTGCACCTGGAAGGGCTGTTTAGGGCCCTGTATGGCAGTGAAGGAGGAGGTGTAGGGTCAGGTGTGGCACTTGTTCTGCTTGCAAGTGGCTGGTGGAGTGGTAAGTGAGGACAAGAGGAACCCTGTCCCTGGTAGGGTGGCAGGAGGATGGGAAATGGGGTAAGTATTGGAAATACTTGGGAGATCAGGCAGCATCTGAAGTGTACTAACAAAGTTAATAGTTCAATTCTTACAAAATCTCATTGACCTGAAGGGTTCATTTTGTTTTCCCTGTTCATAGAAGCTGACTTATGGCAACCTCTTTAATTCATGGCAATGAGATAAGGCTATGTAGAGGTATGTTTAGAGCTAAAAACAAATAAATTGCTGGAAGCGTTTGACAGGACAAGCAGCATCTGTGGAGGCACAGTCCAGTTAGCCCCACACTCTTACTTCCTGTATCGCTGATCAGGGTTTCATGTTCCGACACAAAATGTTGGCCATTCCTTTATCTTCGCAGGTGCTTCTTCCAGAAGTTTATATTTTTGCTCAAAGTGAACAGCCAGTCTTGGGAGGGGGGTGGTAGAGTAGTGGTTAGTGCGAAGCTTTACAGAACCAGTGATGGGAAGATGGGGTACAATTCCTGCACTGTCTGGAGTTTGTATGTTCTCTTGTGCTTGTGTGAGTTTCCTTTGGGTGCTCCAGTTTCTTCACACATTTGAAAGACATAGCATTAGAAAGTCATGCTATGTTGGTGCTAGAAGCATGCCAGCACTTATGGGCTGCCCCAGCACATTCTTGGACTGAGTTGGTTGTTGACACAAAAACAACACATTTCACTCTGTTTTGATGCACCTGTGAATATTAAGCTAATGTTTAAGCTCCTCTTTAACAGTCAGAGGTGCTGTCTTTCAGATAGAACACTAAACTGAAATTGCTTGTACCCGCTTAAATTGATATCAAAGATCCTATGGTATTCAAAGGAATTATTGGCATTTTATCTATGTGGTATTTATCCTATAGTCAACAGTTCTAAAACAGAGAAACATAAGAGACTTTAGATACTGGAATCTAGAGTGTTTTGAGTTTCTGGAAATGGTAACCCAGGATTTTGAGATATTTTCTGACGGTGTGATTGAATGTCAGGGTAGAGGGTTAGACTTGATCATAGCCTGACACATGTAGCAGTAAATATTACTTGCCACATATTAGCCCATGTCTGAATGTTTGTGTCTTGGATGCCTCACTAACGGAGTTGAACATGCTGTAGTCTTCAGTAAGCATCCCACATCTGACCTTATGCCAGAAGGAAGGTTATTAAAAATGCCTGAGGAATTACTGGTGAGATGCTCTGGGAAAAGAGTGATTGACCTCCAACAAGCAGAACCATTTTCCTTTCTGTGAGGCATAACTCAAACCCTTAAGAGTGTTTTTCTCCATGATACCTATTGGCTTTGCTTACCACAGCACCTCAATATCACACACCGTTGAACATTGGACTGATTTTAAGGGCAGCTGCATACTCCTCACCCCTGCGGTTCTACTGCATGTTTCGTGTTCAGACCAAGGTTGTGACGGTGTCTAGTGCCGAGTGATCCTGGTAAACAAGGTATCCGTCCATTCCATCTTCACAGTGCATTGAGGCAGGAAGGTTAACAAGGATGGCAGTCACCCCGGCCGTACCCCTTTTCTCTCTTCTACCTTAATGGAGCTTGAAAGCCCGGACAGCCAGACTGAAAAATGGCTTCTCCTCCACTACTGTCAGAGCTCTGAGTCACCTCTTTCACATTCCCTTCCGGGTGGTGCTGTGATATTCAACCACTTTTGTTATTGTCACTTTAACATTTCATTTTGCACTGTTACACTTTGCACCATTCTGTTGTTTTTACGCTTGTTGCTGTATTTTTACATTTATTATTATCAACAATTCTGTTTATAAGCTTCACATGAGCAAGGATGTGGCCTGGTGTATTCAACAATAAGCCAATCTGAAGAGGAAAAGACCGTATTCCAACTAAAGGAGTAACAAGTTCTCAGGTGCAGACAGTAGTTACATTGAATATAGTGTCGAAGAGTGACTTTCTTGACTCCAAATCTCAATAGCCTGTACCTCGTTACCAGATTTCCAATGAGGTAATAATCAGAATCAGGTTTAATATCACTGGCATATGTCATGAAATTTGTTGTTATCCATATCAATAAACTAAGACCCTGTGTTGCTCAGAAATTCCAGCATCTGCAGAATCTCTTGAGTTATGTCTTTACAAATTATAATCACGACTAACCCAATATGCTTGTTGACATAACAAAGTCAGTCGAGATTATTGTGATCAGGTGTGCACAGATCCAGTGAAAAACTTACTTGCTGTAGCATCACAGGCACATAGCATTAAATAAGCAGCATTCACAAGTAAAGCATAAATTTAAATTCTGCACTTTTTTTTACAAGAAAGAACATACAGTATCTTGAAAAAGTATTCAGCCCCCACAACTATTTTCACACTTTACTGTCTCATTTTCTAAATTTAAAATATATTGAAGTATTTTTGAGCTAATCTACAAAACATTGTGTATCATGTCAAATCAAAAGAAAAATTCCAAAACCTGTCAAAAATTTACTTTAAGAAATGTGAGGCTGGAAAAGTATTCACCTCTTTTGTAATCATTACGCTATCTTTATTCAGGTGTGATTACCTTGCCAACTCACCCAACATGTTGATGTAGAAAATTGGAGGATCACCTGTTTTCAATGAATTCATAAGAATAAATAACCCCTCTCTGTGTAAGGTCCAAGGGTATATCAGAGTTTCAACAGACCAAACCAAAATTAAGTAAAAAGAGCATTCAAGACAAGTGAGGGAAATGATAACAGAGAGGTACTAATCTGGGGAAAGGTACAAGATCATCTCAAAGATACTGAGCGTAGCTTGGAGCTCAGCGCAGTCCATCGTGAAAAAGTGGAAAAAATATGAAACCATAGCCACGCTGTCTAGGTCAGGAGAAGAATGGCACTTGTAAGAAAGACTATTAGGAGTGAGCTGCAGAAGTCAGTGGCTGCAACTGGAGATGAAGTTCATGGTTCCGCACCCACTTAAGGCCTTGCACAAAAGGGCATTTATGGAAGAGTAACAGGAAAAAGCCCTGGCTGTGTAAAGAAAAAGCCTTTCCCATTAAGACTTTGCAAAGCATCACTTAGAAGATACTGTAAAGATGTGGAAGAAGGTCTTGTGGTTGGATGAGACTACAGTGGAACTTTTTGACCTTGACACTAAACAGTACATGTGGCATAACTAATTCTGCACATCAGCCAAGTAACACCATCCCTACTGTAGAGTATAGTGGAGTTAGTATCATGCTATTGGGATGCTTTTCAGCAGAAAGGATTGGAAATCTGGTCAGGATTGATGGGAAGGTGAATGCTGCTAAATGCAGAAAGATCCTGGATAAAAACCTGCTAGCCTCTGCCAGAATGCTTAAGCTGGAGAGGAATTTCGTCTTTCAGCAGGACAACAACTCGAAGCACATTGCCAGAACAACCATGGAGTGGTTTCAAATGAAGAAAATTGATGTCCTTGAGTGGCCCAGTCAGAGACCCTATCGAATATCTCTGGCAAGGCCTCAGGGTTGTTGTTTGCCGAAGCTCACCAACTATCCTGGCACAGCATGAACAATTTTGCAAGGAGGAATGGGCAAATCTTGTTCTATCACATTATGCAAAGCTCATACAGACTCATCCAAAAAGACTACTGCCTGTAATAGCAGCGAGAGGTGGTTCAATTAAGTACTGAGCAAAAAAGGAATGGATACTTCTGAGGTGCTGATATTTCACTTTTAAAATTTCTAGGTTTTCATGCTTTACAGGTTTTTGGGCTCTACTGTGAAAAAAAAAAACCATGTGATTCACAAATTAAAGTTCTCAGTTAAATTGATCAAAATCCCTGATTGTAATACTCATTTGTGTGAACAAAGGGTTGGGGCTGAATACTTTTGCAAGACACTGTAATTAGAACTAAAAGGCCAATTTAGTGTAAGGTGATCAGAAGGTTGCTGAACAAATGCACAGTGTTTAAATGAGTAATTCTGAGTTGACTTTTCCATTGCAGCTCCTGGGTCAGGCAGCTAGAAACATGGTGATGCAGGAGGACTCCATTCTGCACTCTGAGGATGTAAGTACTTCTTGTGATAACTCCATTTCTCTCCAGATGCTGCCTGCCTTGCTGAGTATGTGCAACATTCCCTGGAACACAATTGTAGATACGCACAGTAACTGACAGAATCCAAACCTGAGTTTGGATTCATCTTGACAGTAGAAGAGGCCATGGATTTTAATTCCAGTACCCATTCCCATTCTGCTATGTCTATCCATGGCCTCCTTTACTGTCAAGATGAATCCAAAATCAGGTTGGAGGAACAACATCTTATATACTGGCTGGGTAGCCTCCAACCTGATGGCATGAACATTGACTTCTCTAACTTCCATTAATGTCCCTCCTCCCCTTCTTACCCTATCCCTGACATATTTTGTTTTTTTTCTCTCTCTCTCTGCCCATCACCCTGCCTGTTCTCCATCTCCCTCTGGTGCTCCCCCCTCCCCCTTTCTTTCTCCCGAGGCCTCCCGTCCCATGATCCTTTCCCTTCTCCAGCTCTGTATCCCTTTTGCCAATCACCTTTCCAGCTCTTAGCTTCATCCCACCCCCTCCGGTCTTCTATCATTTCGCATTTCCCCCTCCTCCCACTACTTTCAAATCTCTTAGTATCTCTCCTTTAGTTAGTCCTGACGAAGGGTCTCGGCCCAAAACATCGACAGTGCTTCTCCTTGTAGATGCTGCCTGGCCTGCTGTGTTCCACCAGCATTTTGTGTGTGTTGTTTGAATTTCCAGCATCTGCAGATTTCCTTGTGTTTGATCTTTTACTTTCTGTATTTTTCATTTCACTCTTGATGATTTTTTCATGTCTTCACACTTACCATAATGTTTTCAATATTTTCTCCTTGTTTTGGGCAGAGCTTGCGTAAAATGTCAATCATAACAACACATCTGCAATACCAGTAAGTATTATTCCTTTGATTTTCCTGTTGTTTCCATTTTTCCCCTTCCCCTGACCCATCCCATCCCAGTGTAACTTTACATCCCCAAACTAT
Organism: Hemitrygon akajei; assembly: GCF_048418815.1. Lineage (NCBI taxonomy): Eukaryota > Metazoa > Chordata > Chondrichthyes > Myliobatiformes > Dasyatidae > Hemitrygon > Hemitrygon akajei. Next base: position 9,556,701 of record NC_133146.1, read on the forward strand.
GTCCAGTGCGACCATTGATGCAGGCCTCAGAATTGTGTCCAGGTTATTTTTAAAGTATATTTGTTCAGTCTAAAAACCACAGTTGCAAAAATTTTCGAGCAGCATTGCTGGATACTGGAAGCCTGGTGTGGGTGGGGGGGAAAGGAAGGAACAGAGGTGAAGAACAGCAAGAAAGTTACTATTAAATAGGACTAACTGGTAGTTAACTATCAGTCCTGGTGAAGGTTCTCAGCCCAAAGCATTGACTGTTTATTCATCTCTATAGTTGCTTGCTGCCTGACCTGCTGAGTTCCTCCAGCATTTTGTGTGTGTTGCTCTAGACTTCCAGCACCTGCAGACTTTCTCATGTTTGTATTACTATTAACAATTCATTTTAATTATAGAGACATTTATCAATGTAAATGTGAAAAGGCTTTAACCAACAATGATCAATATGATTTAATTAGAAATGTGTTTGAAAATAAGCCAATTTTAAACCCTGCTAAATTAGGGGAAGTGCTACAGAAGGTTTATAGCACTGTGAATATGGCATTGACACACAAATCATTAAAATGATTTTCTGTGTATTTTGCTGTCTTCAGCTCTGAGGAAAGAGAGTTAAGTTTATGAAAACCCTGGATAGGCTATATGGGGAACGGATTCCTGTTATCCAAGATGTTAATAAGCAGAGTATAGATTTAAAGGAAGGTGGTGAAAAGGTTATAAGGGAATTGAGGAACAGCTTCTTCCCCTCTGCCATCCGATTCCTAAATGGACATTGAACCCTTGAATAATAAACCTGCTTCTGATTCTGAGGAAAAATGTTTTAATCAAAGAGTCGTTGATGACTGGAATTCACTTCCTGAAGGGAGGGTGAAGACAAGAATCCTCACTGTGTAAAAGCTGACTGGGTGAGCAATTAGTCCAAGGAGCTGGGAAGAGAGCTTTTGGCACATTGACCTTCATAATTCCGAGAATATGGAGTACCTGAGTTGGGATGTTATCTTGAAGTTGTGTAACACATTGGTGAAGACTAATTTGGAGCATTGTGTGCAGTCATTGGTTACTTACCCACAGGAAAGATGTGCATAAGATTGATAGAGTACAGAGGAAATTTACAAGGATGTTGCCAGGAATTCAGGACTTGAATTATAAGGAAAGGTTCAATAGGTTAGCACTTCATGCCCTAAAGTGTAGGAGAATGAGGGGAGGTGTGATAGAGGTATACAAAGTTATGAGGGGTATAGTTAGGGTAAATGCAAGCAGGCTTTTTCCACTGAGGTTAGGTGGGATTACAACTAGAAGTTATGGGTTAAGAGTGAAAAGTAAAATATTTCAAGGGAATATGAGGGGAAACTTCTTCACTCAGAGGGGTGGTGCGAGTGTGGAATGAACTTACAGTGGAAGTAGTGAATGTAAATTCAGTTGGAACATTTTGGAGAAATTTGGGTAATTGTATGGATGAGAGGAGTGTTTTTGGGACATGGCAGAACAACAGTTCGGCATGGACTAGATGGTCCAAAGGCTCGTTTCTGTGCTGGACTGTTCTGTGAACTTAAGTGGAGTAAGTTTTATGTGGACATTTTTGGCTGAAAAATGATGGTTCCTGAGTCTCCTCCTGTGCTGTACTTTACCACTTATCCCTAAAGACTAGCATAAAGTACCTCCTTCCAGTGTACAGAAAAAATGGTTAACTTTATCAATAACTAGAAGAAAATAGATAAACTTAATATTGTTTTTAGTAAAGTGTACTCAATATCTGTAACAAAATATACTGCACATTAAGTTTCTTTATTCTTTTACAGACAAGAAGCTATACAGAAAAAGTAAGTATTTCTTACACTATTAATGGTCTAAGGTTGCTGTGAAGGTGGAATCGGGTTAACTGGTGCAGACACGATTGACTGAATTGCTTCCTTCTATATTGTTCATTTCAATTATTTTAATTGGTATCATTATTATTTCTCTCTTTAAGTATGTTTCTGTTCATCGTAATGTAGGGCGTACATGGTTGATAGAGAAATAGAGAGCTGTGCAGGAGGGAAGGGTTCAATTGATCTTAGAATAGGTTAAAATGTTGGCACAACGTTGTGGACCAATGGCTCTGTATTATGCTATAGTGTTCTCTGATTAAGGCATACTAGAACATCAGCCATACTGCCTTTGCATCCAACAACTTAAAGATGGTCGACCTCCATCCATCATTCACCTTCCACTGTCTTCCAGCTCCAAACTCTTACCTCCCCTACCTGGCACAGCATGTCTGAGAGTCTGGGGCAAGGACTGCAGGCTGGATGCTGTCTGTGTGTGTGAATGGGTGGGCGGGAGGTTTATTATCACTGACCATCGTAAAATTTGTTGTTCTCTGGCAGCAGCACAGTGCAACTCATAAAACATTACTATAAGAATGTATTAGAAAATTAAATAAACAGTGCAAAAAGAGAGCAAGATAGCGTTCATGACTGTTCAGAAATCTGATGGTGGGAAAGAAGCTGTCCTAAAATGCTGATTGTGGGTGGGTTTTCAAGCTCCTGTACCTTCTCGCAGATGGCAGTATTGAGAAGAGGGCATGTCCTAGGTGGTGTGAGTCCTTAATGATAGATGCCACCTTCTTAAGGCACTGCCTCTTAAAAATGTCCTCGATGGTGGAGCTGCTAGTGTCTGTGGTGGAGCTGGTTGCATTTATAACCTTATGCAGCTTTTTCCAATCCTATACATTGGCCCCTCCATATTAGACAGTGATGCAACCAGTCAGATGCTCTACACAGTACAACAGCCTTTGGTGACGTACCATAACTCCTCAAACTCCTAATGAAATATAGCCACTGGCATGCCGTCATCATTTATCTTTGGACCCAGCATAGATCGTCAGAGATGTTGACACCCAGGAACTTGAAACTGCTTACCCTTTCCATTACCCTTTCCTCGATGAGAACTGCTATACGTTCTCCCAAATTCCCCCTTCTGAAGTATAGAATCAATTCCTTGGTCTTACCAATATTGAGTGCAGCCATCTGATCTATCTCGCATTCGTGTGCCTCCTGAGCTCCCTCAGTATCTGGCTGAAGTTTCCAGCCTGAACTTGCAACATCAAAAGCCAATAAGGGACTACATAAGGCAATTACTATTCTTGTAAGATTTTCTTCCAGTAAGTTAGCAGTGCTCTTGGGTGCAGTGGCTTCTACAGGGCCAACCAACCAAAGGTGTTATTGTCATTTTAACCGTATTTTTAATGATTGCAAGATCCAGCTCGATGGTAACAGTGAACAGCGCTACCACAGGTGACATTTTCCAGACGGTCCACAAAACTGTATCTTTCACTTCTTTTATAGAACCATAGAACATTACAGCACAGAAACAGGCCTTTTAGACCTTCTTGGCTGTGCCGAACCATTTTTCTGCCTAGTCCCACTGATCTGTACCTGGGCCATATCCCTCCAAAGCCCTTTCATCCATATACCTGTCCAAGTTTTTCTTAAATGTCAAAAGTGAGCCCGCATTCTCCGCTTCATCTGGCAGCTCATTCCACACTCCCACCACTCTCTGCGTGAAGAAGCCCCACCAATGTTCCCTTTAAACTTTTCCACCTTCACCCTTAACCCATGACCTCTGTTTTTTTCTCCCCTAGTCTCAGTGGAAAAAGCCTGCATGCATTCACTCTATCTATACACATCATAATTTTATACAACTCTATCAAATCACCCCTCATTCTCCTATGCTCCAGGGAATAAAGTCCTAACCTATTCAACCTTTCTCTGTAACTCAGTTTCTCAAGTCCCGGCAACATCCTTGTAAACCTTCTCTGCACTCTTTCAACTTTATTAATATCCTTCCTGTAGTTAGGTGACCAAAACTGCACACAATACTCCAAATTCGGTTTCACCAATGTCTTATACAACCTCACCATTACATTCCAACTCTTATACTCAATACTTTGATTTATAAAGGCCAATGTACCAAAAGCTCTCTTTATGACCCTATCTACCTGTGACGCCACTTTTAGGGAATTATGTATCTGTACTCCCAGAACCCTCTGTTCTGCTGCATTCCTCAGTGTCCTACCATTTACCTTGTATGTTCTACCTTGGTTTGACCTTCTGAAGTGCAGTACCTCACACTTGTCTGTATTAAACTCCATCTGCCATTTTTCAGCCTGTTCCTCCAACTAGTCCAAATCCCTCTGCAAGCTTTGAAAACCTTCCTCACTGTCCACTACACCTCCAATCTTTGTATCATCAGCAAATTTGCTGATCCAGTTTGCCACATTATCATCCAGATCATTGATATAGATGACAAATAACAATGGACCCAGCACTGATCCCTGTGGCACACCACTAGTCACAGGCCTCCACTCAGAGTAGCTATCCTCCACTACCACTCTCTGGCTTCTTCCATTGAGCCCATGTCTAATCCAATTTACTACCTCTCCATGTATACCTAGTGACTGAATCTTCCTAACTAACCTCCCATGCGGGACCTTGTTAAAGGCCTTACTGAAGTCCATGTATACAACATCCACTGCCTTCCCTTCATCCACTTTCCTGGTAACTTCCTTGAAAAACTCTAATAGATTGGTTAAACATGACCTACCATGCACAAAGCCACGCTGACTTTTTCTAATAAGTCCCTGTCTATCCAAATACTTGTATTTAGTATTCCTTCCAATAATTTACCGACGTCAAACTTACCGGCCTATAATTTCCCGGCTTACATTTTGAGCCTTTTTTTAAACAACGGAACTACATGAGCTATCCTCCAATCCTCCGTCACCTGACCCGTGGATATTGACATTTTAAATATTTCTGCCAGGGACCCTGCAATTTCAACACTAGTCTCCTTCAAGGTCTAAGGGAATACCCTGTCAGGTTCTTGGGATTTATCTACCCTGATTTGCCTCAAGACAGCAAGCAGCTCCTCCTCTTTAATCTGTATAAGTTGCATGACCTCCCTACTTGTTTCCATAGACTCCATTCCAGTTTCCTTAGTAAATACAGATACAAAAAACCCATTTAATATCTCTCCGATTTCTTTTGGTTCCATACATAGCCAACCACTCTGATCTTCAAGAGGACCAATTTTATCCCTTACTATCCTTTTGCTCTTAACATACCTGTAGAAGCTCTTAGGATCATCCTTCACCCTGACTGCCAAAGCAACCTCATGTCTTCTTTTAGCCCTCCTGATTTCTTTCTTAAGTATTTTCTTTCTCTTTTTATACTCCTCAAGCATCTTATTTCCTCAATGTTGCCTATACAGTCGGCCCTCCTTATCCGCAGGGGATTGGTTCCGAGAACCCCTGCGGATACCAAAAATCGCAGATGCTCAAGTCCCTTATTTAACCTGAATCAGTGCGGTGGTCTTTAGGACCCAGCGGAACCCCGGACTTTATTTAACATGTTCAGAGCAGTGGGCATTAGGACCCGGTGTAGCTCTGCATCCGCTGTGTTTCTGTTCACAAAAATTAACACGATCGCGATTGAAAATATGGTGGAAGTACCGGTAATAAAGTGATCAAAAAGAGGTGAAATGCCATCGGTCATTGGAAAAGCGTTAGGCTACAGTCGGTCAACGATTGGAACAATTTTAATGGAGCATGTGAAAGGCCCTGCCCCGATGAAAGCTACGATTATTACTAAGCAACGCAGTGGTTTAATTATTGGGTTTTGGGTTTTTGATCCTCCACATCAACCTGACACAGTGGAGAGTGCACTCGATAGCGATCTGTCACTGGATCGAACTGGGGAACTTCCCAAACCCGGTGCTGAAACATACGTTCTTAAGTGTTTTATATGCATAGAAAGGTAAAATATATACTATATACAAATGCAAACGTTTGACTAACTGACGCTAAATAATACCGGATGTACCTGTTCCGACTTACTTAGTAAGAGAACTTCCGATTTTTTTCGATCCTGATCCACAATAACCCACGCACATCCTCCCGTATACTTTAAATCATCTCTAGATTACTTATAATACCTAATACAATGTAAATGCTATGTAAAATAGTTGTTATACTGCATTGTTTAGGGAATAATGACAAGAAAAAAGTCTGTACATGCTCGAACAACAAGTGCTGGAAGAGCATTTCTGGGTTTTCACGATTCGCAGTTGGTTGAATTCGCGGATACGGAATTCGTGGATAAGGAGGGCTGACTGTACATGTTATACATCTCTCTCTTCATCTTTATCAGAGTTCCAATATCCCTCAAGAACCAAGGTTCCTTATTCTTATTCATTTTGCCTTTAACCCTGACAGGAACATACAAACTCTGCACTCTCAAAATTTCTCCTTTGAAGGCCTCCCACTTACCAATCACATCCTTGCCAGAGAACAACCTGTCCCAATCTACACTTTTTAGATCCTTTCTCATTTCTTCAAATTTGGCCTTTTTCCAGTTTAGAACCTAAACCCGGGGACCAGATTTATCTTTATCTATGATCAAGTTGAAACTAATGACATTACGATCACTGGAACCAAAGTGTTCCCCTACACACACTTCCATCACCTGTCCTAACTCATTTCCTAATAGGAGATCTAATATTGCATCCTCCCTAATTGGTACATCTATATATTGATTTAGAAAACTTTCCTGAACACATTTTACAAACTCTAATCCATGGAGAATTAAAATCCCCTACAATCACAACTTTCTGTCTCCTGCAGTTGTCTGTTATCTCTCTGCAGATTTGCTGCTCCAATTCTCGCTGACTATTGGGTGATCTATAATACAACCCTATTAATGTGGTCATACCTTTCCTGTTTCTCAGCTCCACCCATATGGCCTAGTAGACAAGCCCTCTAATCTGTCCTGCCAAAGCACTGCTGTAATATTTTCCCTGACTAGCAAAGCCACCTTCCCACCCTTCATCCCTCTGCCTCTATCACTTCTGAAACATCAGAACCCTGGAACATTAAGCTGCCAGTCCTGCCCCTCCTGTAGCCAAGTTTCAGTAATGGCTATGATGTCATAATTCCACATGTCAATCCAGGCCCTCAGCTCTCTGCCTTTCCCACAATACTCCTCACATTGAAATATACACACCTCAGAAGATTATTACCACCACACACAACCTTACTATTTGTGACTGCATGAACTACTAACATCATTTATTTTTACCCCCTTTCCACTATCTACTATGGTTCCCATCCCCCTGCAAATCTAGTTTAAACCCTCCCCAGTAACACTAGCAAACCTCCCTGCAAGTATATTGGTCCCCTTGTAGTTCAGGTGTAACCCGTCTCTCTTGTACAGGTCCCACCTGCCCCAGAAGAGGTCCCAATGATCTAGAAATCTGAAACCCTGCCCCCTACACCAGTTTCTCAGCCACATGTTCATCTGCCAGAGCATCCTACTCTTACCCTCACTGGCAAGTCTTTTTATGTCTTTTTCTTTTAAATCTGTTTCTGATAATGTTGAAGTCTGTTGATCTACAGTTTAATGGTGTGATTTTAGGATGATTGAGCAATCTAGTGCTTTGCTGTCCCGGAGAACATTTCGGGAGGCAAGCAGCCTTGAGGCCAAGATCAGCTCAATCTTTCACTGTTGAGGAAAATTGAAACATCGAGGTGAGCGAGTGTTCAGCACGGTCTACCAGCCTCTTGCTCGTTGCTGCTGGAGGAAGGTCCCTATATGCAAATAGTCTCTTTGTCCCCCGATGCTATCAGTTGATGGTAGGTTCTAGGTCAGCAGTTTGTGGATTGGACTAAAGAACACAGAGTTGATCTGAATGTGGACTCTTTTGATTTTGCGTATTACTTTCTCTCTTTTCGCTTGTTTTTACATGTTGCCTTTTGCATGATTTGTTTTTGCACGGGGGGTGGGTGTTGATGTTCTTTATGGTTTTCTTTGTCTCATGGCTGTCTGCAGACGATGAATCTCAGGGTTGTATACTACACGTATCTTGATAATAAATGTACTTTGAATCCTTTGACATTAAGAACTTAAAGTACTGAAGGTCTATCTCATCTGCACGTTGTTTGTTGATGGAGAAACTGAAGGAGCTGGACTTGGTGTAGATGGTACTGCAGCCTGCATCAGAGAGGTGTCAGAGGAGCTGGTACATGAAGGTGGTGTGACAGCGAGTGATCTACTCTGATGAAGTGCTTTGCAAGGTTGGTCATGGCCTAGTAGGACCTGGACCCGCTGCAGTTTGCCTATCTCCAGAATCAACATACAGTGGATGCAGTCCCACTGGCTCTCCACTCGGCCTTGGATCATCTGGACAATAGTAATTCCTTAAGACCATAAGATATAGGAGCAGAATTAGGCCATTTGGCCCATCAAGTCTGTTCTGCTATTTCTTCATCACTGATTCATTTTTCCTTTCACCCTCAATCTCCTATCTTCCACCCACCCCCATCCCACCCACCATGCCCTGACCAATCAAGAATCTATCAACCTCTGCCTTAACTATATATTAAGACTTGGCCTCCACAGCTGTGGCAACAAATTCCACAGATTCACAACTTTCTAGCTAAAGAAATTCCTTCTCATCTCCATTTTAAAAGGATGCCTCTCTATTTTGAGGCTGTATCCTCTAGTCTTAGATTCTCCCACCATTGGAAACATTCTCTCCACATCCACTTTATCAAGGCCTTTCACCATTTGATAGGTTTCAATTAGGTCACTCCTCATTCTTCTAAGTTTCAGTGAATACAAGCCCAGAGCTATCAAACTCTCTTCATATGACAAACCATTTAATCCATGAATCATTTTCACGAACCTCCTTTGAACCCTTTCAAGTTTCAGCACAGGGGCTCAAACCTGCTCACAATACACCGAGAGAGGCCTTATCAGTGCTTTTTGAAGTCGCAACGTTACATCATTGCTTTTATATTCTAGTCCTCTTGAAATATTGGTAACATTGCATTTGCCTTCCTCACCACAGGCTCAACCTGTAAATTAACCTTTAGAGAACTTCCAAATCCCTTTGCACCGCAGATTTTTATATTTTCTCTTCATTTAGAAAATAGTCAACCCTTTAATTACTTCTACCAAAGTGCATGACCGTACGCTTCCTGACACTGTATTCCATCTGCCACTTCTTTGCTCATTCTTTGAATCTGTCTGTCCTTCTGTAGCCTCCCTATTTCATCAAAACTACCTGTGTCTCCTCCTATCTTCATATTGTCTGCAAACTTTGCAACAAAAGCATCAATTCCATCATCCAAATCATTGTCATATGGTGTAAACAGAATCAGTCCCAACACAGACCCCAGTAGAGCACCACTAATCACCTGCAGCCGACCAGAAAAGTCTCCCTTTATTTCCACTCTTTGCCTCCTGCCAATCAGCCACTTCTTGCTAGAATTCATGATTTATTCATTTAGATTCATGATAGAATCTTTCCTGTAATACCATGGGCTCATAGCTTGTTAAGCAGCTTCATGTGTGGCACCTTGTAAAAGGTCTTCTGAAAATCCAAGTACACAATATCAACTGATTCTCCTTTGTCTTTCCTGCTTGACATTTCATCAAAGAATTCCAACAGATTTGTCGGGCAAGTATTTCCCTTGAGGAAACATTGCTGACTACAGCCTGTTTAATCATGTACCTTCAAGTACCCCCGAAACCACATCCTTAACAATTGACTCCAGCATCTTCCCAACCACTGAAGTCAGACTAACTGGGCTATAGTTTCTTTTCTTCTGCCCCGCTCCCTTCTTGATGAGTGGAGTGACATTTGCAATTTTCCAATCATCCGGAACCACTTCAAAATCTAGTGATTCTTTAAAGATCATTACTTATGCCTCCACGATCTCTTCAGCCAATCCTTTCAGAACCCTGGGTTGTACACCTTCTGGTCCAGGTGACTTACCTATCTTCAGACCTTTCAGTTTTCCAAGAACCTTCTCTCTAATAATGGTAACTTCACATACTTCATGACCCCTGACAGTTGGAACTTGCACTGTACCGCTAGTGTCTTCCACAATGAAGACTGATGCAAAATACTTATTCAGTTTGTCTACCATTTCCTTTTTCCCCATTACTACCTCTCCAGCATTGTTTTCCAGCAGTCCGATATCCAATCTTGCCTCTTTTTTACGCTTTATGTATCTGAAGAAACTTTTGGTATCCTCTAATATTATTTGCTTGCTTACTTTCGTATTCCATCTTTACCTTAATGACTTTTTTAGTTGCCTTCTGTTGGTAAAACCTTCCCAATCCTCTAACTTCCCACTTACTTTTACTTTATTATATGCCTTCTCTTTAGCTTTAATGTTGACTTTGACTTCCCTTGTCAGCCATGGTCGTGTCATCCTGACTTTATACTATTTCTTCCTCTTTGGGATGTATATATCCTGCGCCTTCCAAATTCTTTCCAGAAATTCCAGCCATTGCTGCTCTGCCGTCATCCCTGCCAGTGTTCTTTTTCAGTCAATTCTGGCCAACTCCTCTCTCATGCCTCTGTAATTTCCTTTACTCCACTGTAATGCTAAAACATCAGACTTTAGCTGCTTCTTCTCAAAATTCAGAGTGAATTTGATCATATAATGGTCACTTACCCTTAAGGGTTCTTTTACCTTAAGCTCTCTAACTAATTCTGGTTCATTGTACAACACCCAATCCTCAATTTCCTAATTTCTAGATTTTTCCAATCCATCTGTATATTGAACTCCTCCATGACTACTGTAACATTGCCCTTTTGGCATGCATTTTCTATCTCCTTACTACTATTTGGGTGTCTGTAAAGAACTCCCATCAGGGTCTTTTTACCCTTGCAGTTCCTTAGCTCTATCCACAACAGTTCAACACCTTCCAACACTACGTCACCTCTTTCTAATGATTTGATTTCAATTTTTACCAACAGAGCCACACCACCCCCTCTGCCTTCCTGTCTGTCCTTTTGATACAATGTGTATTCTTGGACATTAAACTCCAGGCTATAAACCTCTTTCAGCCATGACTCAGTGATGCCTACATCATATTTGTCAATCTGTAACTCTGCAACAAGTTCATCTACAAACGTTTGTACCTTAATCATTATACTGCGCACATTCAAATATAACACCTTTAGTCCTGTATTTACCTTTTCGATTTTGCCTGCCTTTTATGTTGCAACTCATCCTGGTGACTGCAATTTTGCCCTATCATTAGCCTCTCCTTGCTAGCAGTCTCACTGCACATTGCCTTTGTTTATAAATCAACTCTCTCATCCTCAGCCCTCTCACTCTGCTTTCCATCCCCTGCCAAAGTTAATATAAACCTCCCGAACAACTCTAGCAAACATGTCCTGCAAAAATATTGGACCCCCTCGGATTCAGATGTAACCTGTCCCTTTTCTACAGGTTATACCTTCCCCAGAAGAGATCCCAATGATCCAGAAATCTGAACCCCTGCCCTCTGCACCAATTCCTCAGCCACAGATTCACCTGCCAAATCATCGTATTCAATCTGGAGATTACCATCCTGGAGGTCCTGTTTTTCCCTAGCTCCCTAAAATCTGCCTTCAGGACCTCCTTGTCTATCTATGACGTTGATGCCAAAATGTACCAAGACTGTTGGCTGCTCACCCTCGCCCTTTAGCATGCCATGGATACGATCCGAGACATCCCTGATCCTGGCATCAGGGAGGGACCATACTATCCAGGTGTCTCTATCATGCCTACAGAACTTCGTCTCTGTTCCTCTGACTAAAGAATCTCCTCTCAACACTGCAGTCCTCTTCACCTCTCTGCACTTCTGAGCCACAGCACCAGACTCTGTGTCAGAGACCCAGACACTGTGACTCCTCCCCGGTAGGTCATCTCCCTCAACAGTATCTAAAGCTGTGTACTTATTATTGAGAGGAACGGTCACAGGTCTACTCTGTATTGTCTGTGCATTTCCCCTCCTTCTCCTGACAGTCACATGTCTCCTGCAAGCTAGGGGTAACTGCCTTCCTGTAGCTCCTGTCTATCACCTTCTCATTCTCGCATACAAGTTAAAGGTCATCGAGCCGCAGCTCCAGTTCCTTAATACATTCTCTCAGGAGTTGCAGCTCGGTGCTCCTGGTGCAGATGTGTTTATCTGGAAGATTGGGGGTTTCGCAGGCTTCCCACGTGGCACACGCAGTACAAAACATTGCTTACGTCAGGCTGCTGTTTATTAATTACTGCTCTGCGTTCAACACATTCATACCCTAGTTCTAATTGACAACTTCAAAACCTGGATTGCTGACAGACAGACAGACATACTTTATTGATCCCGAGGGAAACTGGGTTTCGTTACAGTCGCACCAACCAAGAATAGTGTAGAAATATAGCAATATAAAACCATAAATAATTAAATAATAACAAGTAAATTATGCCAAGTGGAAATAAGTCCAGGACCAGCCTATTGGCTCAGGGTGTCTGACACTCCGAGGGAGGAGTTGTAAAGTTTGATGGCCACAGGCGGAAATGACTTTCTATGACGCTCAGTGTTGCATCTCGGTGGAATGAGTCTCTGGCTGAATGTACTCCTGGGCTAACCAGTACATTATGGAGTGGATGGGAGACATTCTCCAAGATGGCATGCAACTTGGACAGCATCCTCTTTTCAGACACCACCGTCTGAGAGTCCAGTTCCACCCCCACAACGTCATTGGCCTTACAAATGAGTTTGTTGATTCTGTTGGTGTCTGCTACCCTCAGCCAGCACCAAACAGCAAACATGATAGCACTGGCCACCACAGACTCGTAGAACATCCTCAGCAGCATCCGACAGATGTTAAAGGACCTCAGTCTCCTCAGGAAGTAGAGATGGCTCTGACCCTTCTTGTAGTCAGCCTCTGTGCGCCTTCTGCAACTGGAGTTTTGACTTCTTCATCGGGAGACCACACTCGGTGCAGATTGGGAATTACATCTCCTCCTCACTGACAATCAACACGGACACACCTCAAGAATGCATGCTTAGCCCAGTGCTCTACACTCAGTACACCCAGGACTGTGTGGCTAGACACAGCTCAAACACCATGTATGCATATGATGATGACACAGCTATTGTTGGCAGAATTTCAGATAGTGATGAGGAGGTGTACAGGAACGAGATGGATCAGCTGGTTGAGTGGTGTCGCAACACCACCCTTGCAGTCAACGACAGTAAGGCAAAAGAATTTATTGTGGACTTAAGAAAGGGGGAAGAGGAGAAGCCGAGGGAACACACACCACTCCTCATCGAGGGATCAGCAGTGGAAAGGGCAAGCAGATTCAAGTTCCTGGGTATCAACATCTCTGAGGATCTATCCTGGGCCCAACATACTGTTGCTATTACAAAGAAGGCACAACTGCAGCTATATTTCATTAGGTGTTTGAGGAGACTTGATATGTCACTAAAGACACCTGCAAATTGCTATGGAAGTGCCGTGGGGAGCATGCTAACTGGCCGTATCACCCTCTGATATGGAGCAGCCACTGCACAGGGTAAGAAAAAGCCACAGAACTCTGCCAGCCCCATCATGGGCACTAACTTACCCAGCATCGAGGACCCCTTCAAAATGCAATGCCTCAGAAAGACAGAGTCCATCTTTAGGGACTCCCATCACCCGAGACATGCCCACTTCGCATTGCCACAGGAGCCTGAAGACTTGCACTCAGGAACAGCTTCAGATTTCTGAATGATAATGAACCCGTGAACCATTATTTTCCTTGCGTTTTGCACTACTTATTTTTTTAAAAAATATACTTCTGTAATTTATAGTTTTTATTATATATTGCATTGTACTGCTGCCAGAAAACAACAGATTTGCCGGTGATAGTAAATCTGACTGATATTACTGACATATTAGTATATTCCCATTGGTTGTGAAATGGAGAACGTGGTATGGTACAATTCATGCCTTCGACCCCATATGAGTAAGTAAAATTCTTAAATTTAAAGAGCTTTGCTCAGGTGGAAATGTAGAGATTACTAACAAACACTGGAAATAACTGTTAAATTTCCTGCCCTTCGTATAGACGAGATTCTGTGGATGCAGGAAATACAGAGTAACACACACAAATTACTGGAGTAACTCAGTCGGTCAGGTAGCATCTATCGAAATGAATAAACAATTGATGTTTCAGGCCAAGACTTGAAGGTGAAGCCAGAAGGTGAGGGGTGAAGCCGGGCAGGTGGGAGGGGGGAAATAAAGTAAGAAGTTGGGAGGTGATAGGTGGAAAGGTAAGGGGCTGAAGAAGAAGGAATCTAATAGGAGAGTGCACCGAGGGAGAAAGGAAAGGAGGAGCACTGGGGGAAGGTAATAGGCAGGTGAAAAGAGAAGTGGTAAGAGGGGAGCTAGAATGGAGTATGGAAGAAGAGGGAAGGGGGATAGGAGATAATTGCCAAAAATTAAGATATTTCCTGCCCTTAAACTCTCTCTGGTGTCTGTCCTCCCCCTGTTTTTCCCATGATCCACTATCCTCTCCTATTAGACTACTTAAGCCCTTTTCCACCTATTCCCTTCCAGCTTCTTTCTTCATCCCTCCTACCCCACGCAGCCACCTTCACCCTCACTTAACTCCAGCTACCACCTGCCAGCTTACCCTCCTTCACCTCTGCCCACTTTCTTATTGTGGCTTCTTGCCCTTTCCAGCCCTAACGAATGATCTTTGCCCAAAACACCGATGCTGCCTGACCTGCTGAGTTCCTGCAGCATTTTGTGTATGTTGCTCTTGATTTCCAGCATTTGCGTTGATTATTTTTCATTATCTTTTCCATTTTTATATTTTCCCCTCTAAAGTAGGTTGAAATATTTATCTATTTGTGACAGGTATAGTTAAAGCACCATTAATTCCCTGCAGGGCACTGTGGTACATTTTCTTCCTGTAGCACAGAAAATGCATGTGGATAAAATCTTGTTACACCAAATCTATTTTCTTTTTTCCAAATGCTGTGAAAAATACATGAGGTGTAATATTTGTTTGTCTTTAATGTCCTGAGGACCTTAACTGGAATTTTGTAAAGCTGTGGAGCTGTCACCGTGGTTTACTTGTTCGACCTTCTATCCGAGATTTATAGTTTAAATTATTTTCACATTTTGCAACACAGTGTAAGATCCTTGAAACTCTGATAAGGAAAGGGAACATGCTGATGACCACTAGGAGAGAGGAGCAAGCAATGTGGCCACGAGTGAAGGAGGGAAGGTCATCCCACATATATCTTATCATCTTAAACAGTATGTTCCAAAGCTTCACTTGCCGTTCTCACAAAATATTCCAGATGTGCTCAGACATCTTCACCTACTCCGCAGCTGTAGAGAGGTGTTCTCATTCATTTGTTGTGAGTGCTTTAAAATCACACTTTATACATCAACAACCACAACTGCAGCAGTTTGCACTGTTTTTAACATTGTAACAGGAAAGTTATCAGGCAGATTTTGCTATTGAACCACAGAGTCATAGAGTACTACAGTACAGAAATATGACCTTCAGCCTATCAAATCCACACTGGCATGGTCTTCTACTAGTCCCATCCAGCTGGGCCCAGACCATAGTCCTCCTTTCATCCATCTACCTATACTCTTAAATGCTACAGTTGAACCCGCATCTACCACTTTCGCTGGCATTTTGTTTCAAACTCACACCACCCTCTTGAATGAAGAAGCTCCACCTCAGGTTCACCTTAACTATTTCACCTTTCACCCTAAATTAATGACTTCTAGTTCAAGTCTAAAATAAACTGAGGGGAAAAAGCCTGCATGAATTCACACTATCTATATCCCTCATAATTCTGTATATCTCCATAGGATATACCCTCATTCTCCTGTGACCCAGGGAATAAGGTCCTAACTGATTCATTCCTTCCCTTTAACTCGGGTCCTCAAGTCCTAATAGCATCCTTGTCAATTTCCTCTGCCCTTTTTCAAGTTTATTGCACTAACCACTATGCTACCATCTCATTCCAAACTTTTAAATCTGATATGGTCCCTTCATCTTAATTCCCCCACCCCCATTGTTTCCTACATCTTCCTATTTGATTTCCAGCAACTGCAGCATTTTGTTCTTGCAGAAAATTACGTTTGGTAGAAGCTATTTAAAAAGATTTTTGTTGAAATATGAAACAAGTGCTTCACTTATTTATTTCATCTGTACAATAAATTATGAAAAATTAAAACAAAGGGAAGTAAGATGTTATTTGATTTAACTATTGATGAATGGCCATTTTACCAGATTAAATATAACTGGATTTTTATTTCTCTTAATTGCCAGTGTTGAACTTTCTACAAACCTTCAGGACCAGCTCAAGCATCTCTTAAAGTGAACTGAATGATGGCAAGATACTCCTCCGAGACAACGGCCATGGGGGGGCGCGGGGGTGAGGGGGAATGTTGTCACTGCTCACAATACAGCAAGGATCATAAATGTTAACACACTTTCATTAAGTTCACAAACGGTATCCAGAACTGTGCTGTTTAGATCTGGTGCTGATAATGAACACAGCAATTTTTGTTCCTGAGGAACACCTCATGTGGTGATTGGGTATTGGTAAAGGTGACCTTGGAAATAATACTCATTTGTTGATCAAATACGAGGAAATCTGCAGATGCTGGAAATTCAGACAACACACACAAAATGCTGGTGGAACACAGCAGGCCAGGCAGCATCTATAGGGAGAAGCACTGTCGACGTTTCGGGCCGAGACCCTTTGTCAGGACTAACTGAAAGGAGAGATACTAAGAGATTTGAAAGTAGTGGGGGGAGGGGGAAATGCAAAATGATAGGAGAAGACCGGAGGGGGTGGGATGAAGAGCTGGAAAGATGATTGGTGGAAGTGATATAGAGCTGGAGAAGGGAAAGGATCATGGGACGGGAGACATATTTAGTTGTTTGTTTTTTTTCTCTCTCTCTGCCCATCACTCTGCCTGTTCTCCATCTCCCTCTGGTGCTCCCCCCCTCCCCCTTTCTTTCTCCCAAGGCCTCCCGACAGCTCTTCTCCTTATAGATGCTGCCTGACCTGCTGTGTTCCACCAGCATTTTGTGTGTCTCATTTGTTGATTGTCCGTTCTGTTCCTGGGCTAGAGGTTTTTGAAGGGAAGAGTTACTATTGTCATGTGGAGGTTCATTCTTAAAAAGTGTTGTAGTTTTTAGTGATTGTCAAGTTTGCAATGCAAATACTAGATCCTGTATTATCTTGAACAGCTTCATCCATTATCATTTATCAGAATTGTCTTGTATTGTCAGTCCACTGGTCTAACTTCCATTTGCTTATTTGGCATTCTTAGCCTGAGTAAAACTAGAATTAATTAGTAGTTAATTTTATATTTTCAGTGTCCCAGCAAGAGACACTTGGCTTTGTATCAATACTATCAACACATGGTCAAATCACCATTGTCAAATGTCATTGTCATTGTTTAACTTAAATGCTTGCAATATTATATTTAATATTTATTGAAATGAATTCCAGTGCTACACCTTAGCGAGTGCTTTGAAAATTTATTGCATTTATTGTGGATAAAACTCACTGTTGGATAGTTACATTTGTCCCTGATTGTAAAGTGTTACACAAACTGTTATGCTGCCACGCTATGACAGTGCCAACAACCTGGGTTCAATTCCCGTCGCTGTCTCTATGGAGTTTGTGCATCCTCCGAGCGATTGCATGGGTTTCCTCCGGATGCTCCCGTTTCCAACAGCATTCCAAGATGTACGGGTTAGGGGGTTAATTGGTCACATAGTTGTAATCAGACAACACAGGCTCATTGGCCCGAAGAGTCTACTATTGTGCTGTATCTCTAAATAAAAATAAAATGAGGTAGATTGTGAGATTGATAGGCCGCCTTATCCTGGTAAGAAACTGTTCAATAGATTTAGAACAGCAAGAGGGAGGTTGTCCTTGAGCCTGGTGGTATGTACTTTCAGGTTTTTGTATCTTGGGAGTGATGAGAAGAGAGAATGGCCAGGGTGAGAGAGGCCTTTCATTATGTTGGCTGCTTTCCCGAGGAAGCGAGAAGTGTAGACAGTGCCCGTGGAGGAGTTTCTGTTTGACTTTCTATTCAATTCCCTGAACTTTATTCTGCACCATATCTCCTGCCTTTTGAAAATATTCAGGCTTGAAAGTCTGTTACCTTCCATATCACTGGAAATGATAAGACATTACACTTTGTATCACCCTCAGTGGTAAACAGCTTTTTCATCTTTAGTGTTTTTGAAACTCAAGACTTGAAATAAAGTTTCTACATCTATATTATCTGAAATTTGATATTTAATTTTTTTATTATTCTATGTAAAACGCTTTGAACTGCCTTGTGTTTGAGAAGTGTTATGCAAATAAAATTATTTGCTTACACTATATCCAATGATAAACATTTAAGTTTTATATATTTGCTTAGAAAGCATTAACATAAACATATTTACTGCTACTAAGACAGGCCAACAGCAGATAGAGGTTAGTGCAGTGCTTTTTAACGCCAGTGATTTCCGATCAGGATTCAGTTCCTGCCGCTGTCTGTCGGGAGGTGGTATGTTCTCCCCATGACCCCGTGGGTTTTCTCTGGGGGCTCTGTTCTCATATTCTAAAGACGTATAGGTTAGGGTTAGTAGGTTGTGGGTATGTTGCTGCAGGAAGTGTTGCATCACTTAAAGGCTGCCCAGCACAATAATTAGATTGTTGGTCATTGACACAACATAATGCATTTTATTGTATGTTTCAATGTACATGTAACAAATAATGCTAATCTTTAAATCTTTGAAGCTCTTCTCTGCTCTGGGCCACAGGAACTTGTACATCAGGCTACGGTTGAAAGTTCAACCCAATTATCCCACCGTCATCAAGCTTAAGACCTGGGCCTCTGTACCTCCCTCTGCAAGTAGATACTCAACTTCCTCATTGGCAGACCTCCATCGGTGAGGACTGGTATCAACATCTTCTCACTGACTGTCCATCCTCAAAGATGGCTGCTTGGCACCCCGCTCTAACACATGATTCTGTGGCTCAGCACAGCTCCCGTGCCATCTTCAAATTTGCCGATGACACCACTGTTGTTGGAGGGGTGGCAGTGAGCCAGCTCACTGGAGCAAGGTTGGTCAACTGATTGGGGGAAGCCACAACAACCTCACAATCAGAATCAGTTTTATTATCAATGCTGTATGTCATGAAATGAGTTGATTTGTGGCAGCAGTACAGTGAAATACATAATTAAGATGATTATAAGTTACAATAAGAAATATATATAAAAATAGTGCAAAATGAGAGCAAAATAGTGAGGTAGTGTTTCATGGACCATTCAGAAATCTGATAACAGAAGGGAAGAGGCTCTTCTTAAAATATTGAGTGTGTGTCTTCAGACCCCTGTGTCTCCTACCGAATGGTAGTAAGAAGAGGGCAGGCAAGTTCTAGGTGGTGTGGGTCCTTAACAATAGATTCACCTTCTTGAGGCATCGTTGTTTGAAAATGTCCTCAGTGGTAGGGAGGCTAGTGCCGTGATGGAGCTAGCTGAGTTTACAATCCTCCGCAGCTTTTTCCTAATCCTGTGTGATAGCCTCTCCATACCAGGTGGTGATGCAACCAGTCAGAATGCTCTCCATGGTACACCTGTAGAAAGTTGCTTGAGTCTTTGTTGACATTACCATATCTCCTCAAACTCCAAATATACGTGTCATCATCATAATTACATCAATATGTTGTGCCCAGGATAGATCTTCAGTGATGACACCCTGAAATTTGAAGCTGAAGGGGGGGTTAAGCATGCACCAGTCCACATTGGGGTAATAGTGATGGAGAGAGCAGCTTCAAATTCCTGGGCATTTACGTATCAGAGCACATGGGTGCAATCACAAGGAGAGTGAACCAGAATCTTTACTTTCCTAGGAGGTTACGAGGGTTTGCCCTGACACCAAACATTTACAGATGTGATATTGAAAGTATCATGGTCAGACAAGGTAATTTGAGCAAACAGGAATGCGAGAAGCTGCAGCAAGTAGCGGACTCTGCCGGAAGCATCGTAGGCACAACCCTCTCCATCACTGGTAGAATCTACAGAAGGTGTTGCCTCAAGAACGCAACGTCCATCGTCAAAGATTCCCACCATCTGGGCCATGGAATCTTTTTGCAAGAGGTACAGAAGCTTGAAATCCCACGCCACCAGGTTCAAGAGCAGCTACTTTCCTCCAACCATTTGGATCTTGAACCATCACACACTGTTAATCACCAATTTAGCTTAACAATAATATGATCACTTTACACTAAAATGGACATATTTTGTTTTAATTCTGTTCTTTCTTATATGAATTGCATGTATTTATGTTTCTTATGAATGCCATGTGTCTGTGATGCCAAGGTACCAGTGTGCATGAATTTGTGCATGTGACAATAAACCAAACTTTGTCTATATTTTACACTTGAGAAAGTCTGCAGATGCTGGAAATCCAGAGCAACACACACAAAATGCTGAAGGAAATCTGCAGGCCGGGCTCTGCATCTATGGAAATGAATAAACAATTGACACTTTGGCCCGGGACCCTTCTTTGCTACCTCAGCCTATGTTTGACTATATTTGTTCACAGATAATCAATAATACTGCAAAGTGAGTCATCCCTGAGAAAGTGAATGTAGAACATGGACAAGAGAGAATCTGCAGATGCTGGAAGTCCAGAGCAACACACACAAAATGCTGGAGGAACTCAGCAGGCCAGGCGGCATCTATGGAAAAAAAGTACCGTCGGTGTTTCAGGCCGAGACCCTTTGGCAGGACTCATGGAACGTGGAACACTACAGCTCAGTACGGGCTCTTTAGCCGATATAACCATGATGCCAGATTACCATAAGACCCATCTGCCTGTGCATGGTCCACCTCTCCCATTCCCTGCCTGTTCAAAACATATTAAATGTAATAATCATACCTGCTTCCACTACTTCTCTGGCAGTGGGTTCCAGGCATCCACCATTACTCTTGTGTAAATAAACTTGCTTTACACATACCCCTTAAACTTCTACATTCTCACCTTGAAGCAATGCTCTCCAGTCTTAGATATATCCCCCCTGGGAAAATTATGTGTGAGCCTTTACTATTTACTAGTAATGTGAACGAGCTGTATTTCCTGTTTCCACATTTCAGGAGATCTTTACCCTTTGCAAGACTGTGGATAAATGAGGTGAAAAGGGGCTTGGGAGTCATTGTGCAGGATAACTTGTTGGTTGAGGCAGTGGTAAGGATGACAAGTACTATGTTAATATTCATTCCGAGAGAACTAGAATATAAAAGCAAGATGTGATGCTGAGGGTTTATAAGGCATTGGTCAGACTAGATTTGGAGTATTGGGAGCAGTTTTGCATCCCTTATCTAGGAAAGGATCTGATGGCATTGCAGATGGTCCCGAGGAGATTAATGAAAATAATCCTGGGAATAAAAGAGTTTTGGGCTTGTACTGGGTGGAATTTAGAAGAATGATGGGGAGTCGAATACTGAAAGGCCTCGATGGAGTGGATGTAGAGAGAATGTTTCAAATATTGGGGGAGGTCTAGGACCAAGGGCACAGCCTCAGAATAGAAGGGTGTCCCTTTAGAACAGAGATGATGAAAAATTTCTTTAGCAAGAGGTGCTGATTCTGGTGAATTTGTTGCCACAGATGGCTATGGAAACCAAGTTATTGGGTATATTTAAAGCAGAGGTTGGTAGGTTCTTGAAGAGCATGAAAGGTTTCTGGGAGAAGGCAGAAGAACGGGGTTGAGATGGAAAATAAGCCAGCCATGGTCAAATGGTGTAGCAAGCTCAATGGACCAAATGGACTCATTCTGCTCTTGTGTCTTATGAGAGAGAGAAATCTGCCTCCTTATTCAGCCTGTCTTGTATATAATTCTGGACCCATGAACAAGGATGGCATTTGGCTGGTTTACCAATGCAGCAAGGCAGTTAGTTCAGGGGAAATAAACATGAGGCTCCTTTCATTGCAACCTGCGAGATACTCACTGAGTACTGGAGTGATGCCAGGAAGCAGATTCCGACCTTTCGGAACCCAGAGCAAGGCATCAGCATCTCAGTGCTCAGGCCAGAGAGAAAGAGAGACCTCCTCACTGACAATCCATCATGACAAATCTGGACTGAAGAAATTGTGTTACTTCCAGGCCTGGCCTGCAGATTGTTCACTACTGTAGTGCAGTATTAGCCAGTATGATTCCCTTGCTCCAATCACGCAGTGACACAATTCCTGTGATGTAGGAAATGGTGTTTAATAGGATATCACTGCCCTCATATATGTACGTTCAGGCAGAGAGTCAGGTTTGCCTGAGTATGACGATGTCATAACTTTCCCATTTATTGATTGCAGCATTTGAGTTGGATTAAACAATAGGTGATTGACCACGGTCATTAATCCATAATGAAAATGGCAGAAGCAGACCAAATGGAAAAGAATTTTAGACAAATTGTGTGGAGTATCTGAAATATGGATTTATACCAATACCAAGTAACCAACTGCAGCCAATGTTTCTGTTGTGTGAAAAAGCTTTTTCAAATGAGGCAATGAGACCATCCAGGCTCCATGAATATTTGAGGAAAATACACTCTGATAAAGCAAACAAGAACTTGGTTTATTTTCAGACATTTTGTGAAAACGTTCAGAAATGGAAAACACTTCAAAACATGTTTATCAGCCCTTCACAACAAAATGGTGATGGTTTCCATGCTTCATACAACATTTCATTGCCCCTTGCTAAATCAGGAAAGCCCCTACAACGGGAGAAGATCCAATTTTGCCAGCAGTAAGGGAGGGGTTTTGAGTAAATATGTGTATAACCACCAGAACAACTCTGTTCAAAGACAAATAGATGAAATGTCTGAGAACTTGGAAGACACATTGTGCAACATACTTAGGACAACAGCATTTGCTCTGCAGTTGGATGAGTCAACTTCGCCGGGCAACAGATCTTTACTTCTTCATTATGTCACTTCATAAGTAATGAAGGCATGATTCAAGAGTTGTTATTTTCATGGGGGCTAGAAGGAGATATGAAGCAGGGGTAAATATTTTAGGGTGTTGAGCAATTTTCAAAGAAAGATCATTCTACTCACCAATGTTTTTTGCTTGAGCATCAGACAGGGCACCATCGATGACAGGACACCACTCTGAGCTTATCACTTCCTTGAAAAAAGCTGTACCTGACATATTTACCATTTACTGTGTAATCCACAATCAACATGTTGTCATGAGCTGCAAAATCTTTAAATACTCTTATCACAACTCTAAAATCAAACCCCATGCTCTCAATTCTCAACTGTTTCGAGAGCTTTGTATTGAGAATTATGAGAACTTAAACACTTGTAGTTGCACTCAGAAGTCAGATTGCTCTCAAAAGGACACCTTTAAGAAACTTCTTCATCTATTTGAAGACTTGAATGCTCCATTCAGTAATCAACTCAAGAAGATGAGACATGACATTGCTTATTTGTTAAAATTATTCGTAAATTTTAATGAAATCAATCTTCAATTGCAGGAAATAATAGTGAATCTTATAAAAGTCAAGTCAGTCGTCTCCACATTTCTGTCCAAATTAACCCTATTTACACACAACTTCGGCTGTCGCGACCTTTTCCAATTTCCAAGTCTCTTCTGAGTCGGAAGAGAAAGAATACCAGACGATGATCTTCAAGTACTGTGCCCACCTGGGTGAGCTGCATAAAGTCATGTCGGAGAGGTTTCACGATCTTCTCTTGATCAAATTCTAGATTGAATAATGAATCAATTCCTGAACATTTGCAATGAGGAATTAACGGGAAGGATGGAGGGAGAACTGATCTCGCTACAAAATGTCTGACCTGAATCCCAGGTTCAAAACAACATCGTACCTGATGTAGAGAAGTTGATATCACCGCACCAAGCCCATTCATCTCATTGAAAGGTGAAAATGACGTGGTGACTAGTTATTTGGACTATTAATATACACTCTAAAATCGTTTAATAAATTTGTTTATACTGTAATTAAATAAAGTAATTATTTTATTTGTAACTTTAGATTTAAATATTTTTGCAAATATCACTTTTGAATTTGCAGTTTCTTTCACTGTGCATCATAAATCAAAATTCATTATAGTTTTTATGTAATGGTCGGGAAGGGAGAGGCGGGCGCTGCGAGCCAAGGGGAAATGTTTGGGAATCACTGCTCCACACACTCGACCGCGTGGCTCGGCACAGCTGAAATAAGTTCGCCGACCACGCATCCGTTGTTGGCAGAATCTCAGATGATGCAGGATTCATCGGCTGCTCGGGTGATCGCCACAGTAACCTTGAACCAAACATCAAGGAATTGGTTGTGTACTTTAGAAAGACGCGAGCAATGCCAACTGGTGATCTGTATCATCGTAAAAAAATAGGCAAACTGGAGACATTAGGCCTTTCATCTGGCGTTCGAAAACGAATCTACGCCCACTTTATTATGTTTTTTTAAATTTAATTGCATCTTTTTAGCTTTTACAATTCTATTCCCGTAGAAGGTACCTACAACCTTCGGACGTCTCAATCTTTCAATTAGGGAAATGAACCCGCAAGAACATCCAGCCGCGAGCTCCGGGTTTGCAGCTGATGATTGACAGAGGTTGCCGGGATACCGGTCACGTGGGTGCCCGGAAGTGTTCCGGACTTTGAGAGGAGAAGTCATGGCGCAGGAGCCGGGCTCTGGGGGAAGGTATGCTTGTCTTCTGTACGTTGTAGAGTGGGGGTGGGGGGCAATGGTTCACCCTGCACCCTCCCCATTACCACCTTATTCTGACTTCTGCCCTCTTCCTCTCCAGTCCCGATGAAGGGCCTCGGCCTGAAACGTCGACTGTTTCTTACTCTCCACAGATGCTGCCTGACCTTCAGAGTTGCTCCAGCGTCTGCAGAATCTCGCGTGTTTATGTCTGTGGAGAATCAGTAAACGTTTCTGATGGAACCTCTCCGTCAGAACGGAGAATAAACAAGTTAGCTTTAATCGTCAGCTGTGATGTGGTTGGGTCAGCGGCACAACTGGCGTCGAATCGCAGTGTGCTGGAGGAGCTCGGGGTGTCCAGCACATTGTAGGTGCAGATTCCAGCATCTGCAGTCTCTATTCAGATGTCCTAATGTCCTGTCCCTAAATACGCCTGTACCCCATCGCGAATGCCTTAAAGCTCTCATCTTCACTCGATAGCAAACTCGACTAGGTCCCCTCCATCACTACCCTCCTCCGTCTGGCAGAACTGGATCTCACACTCAACAATGTCTCTTTCGGCCCCTCCCTCTTTCATCAAACTCGAGGGGTAGCCATCCATGTAGCACTCCATCCATGGGCCTATCTAAGAGTCTCTTAACTGTCACCAATGTATCAGTCTCTCATTGATCACCCTGTTTAAAAAAAACAGTACCTTTGACGCCCCCCTATGCTCTCCTCCGATCTACCTCTCCTAGCCATTTTCACCCTGGGGGAAAAGGTGCTGGCTGTCCACTCCATCTGTGTCTTTCCCAGAATGTAATCCTCATAACCGAGGGAGACCTGTAGACACGAGTTTTTTAATCATTAAATTGCTGTGGTGGATTTCTGTCGGGGAAGGCAAGGTTGCGAGCAGCTTCTGACCTTTGGTTTTTAATTATTCCTTGCAGGCTCTCTTCAACTAAATGCCGTCAACGTTCGAAAATCCACGAGGAGGTCAAGGTAACCCAGTCACATACAAGAGAAAATTTGCAGATGCCGTCAATCCAAGCAACACCCACAAAATGCTGGAGGAACTCGGCAGGCCGGGCAGCGGGAATTCCCAGTGGCCGCCAATTTTAATTCCACTTCCCATTCTCATTCCGATATGTCGATCCGTAGCCTCCTCTACTGTCGTGATGAGAACACACTCAGGTTGGAGGAACAACACATATTCCGTTTAGGTAGCCTCCAACCTGATGGCAGGAACACCAATTTCTCAAACTTTCGGTGGTGTGCCCCCCCCAACCCCACCGTTTCCCATTCCCTTTTCCCTCTCTCACCTCATCTCCTTGCCCGCCCATCGCCTCCCTTTGGTGCTCCTCCCCCCTTTTCTTCCTTCCATGGCCTCTGTCTCTTTCACCAGTTTAATTGCCAGTTCTTCATCCCCTCCCCTTCGGGTTTCACCTCTCACCTTGTGTTTCCCTCTCCTCTCCCCCCCCCCCCCCCTCAGCTTTTTGTACTCTTCCACAGATGCTGCCTGGCCTGCTGAGTTCCTCCTGCATTTTGTGAGTGTTGCTAGGAGGTCAAAGTAATATATTTCAATGCAGGTTCTACCTTTAATTAATTTATTTAATTGAAATAGGCCCTTCTTGCCCTTTGAGCCATGCCACCCAGCGACCCCCTGATTTCATCCGAGCCTAATCATGGGCCAATTTACAATGACCAGCTGGTACATCTTTTGGACTGTGGGAGGAAACCAGAGCACCTGGAGGAAACCCACACATCATGGGGAGAACATATAATCTCCTTACAGCAGGAATTGAACCTGTGTTGCTGTAAAGTGTTGTGTTAACCATCTTTCGTGGCAACAGTTTATTATAGTCGTGGTTATGAATGAGTTTTGAGAGATTACCCCCCCCCCCCCCATGTGCTACTCCCCCTAGGGCTCAGTAAGTTCTGTCCTGTCCTGGCAACACTGTGACTCTCTGACGCTCTGCAACTTGCCAACAGGATTACTATGGAAAGAGGCTGAAGCGAACGGAAGATCTGGTACTGAATGCCTGTGTCACTCCTGCTAAAGCACTCGCTAAGCACGTGCACGAAGCGTTGAAAGATGTTCACGAGGAAGTGAGCGCCAGGTCTGAAATCTTTATAATCTTTATGATCGTGATCTGTGATGTTCAAGATTCAAGGTTGTTTAATTTCCTGTACACAAGTGTAAAGGAGAATGAAGTAATTATTATTCTGGATCTGATACAGCACATAGAAAACCACAATAAGATAAAGAACACAATAAAGATAAATACACCTTCTTAAGCCCCATCGCCCCTTCTGGGGCATAGGCCGCTGACAGAAACTGCTCAGAGCCGTCTGTCCTGGTTGAGCCTTCCCTGTTGTCTCCAGTTATAAATACGCAAGATAGCTTATTTATGTTGATTGCATGTCTATAAGATGATGCTCGGGACAGGGGTGTCCGTACATAAGATAGGAAATGTTAAAGTAGTGGTGGAGGTGTTGATCAGCCTTGCTGCTTGGGGAAAGTAGCTGTTTTTGAGTGTGGTGGTCCTGGTGTAGATGATGTGTAGCCTTGTCCCTAATGGGAGTGGGTCAAACCGGCCATGAGCGGGGTGGGTAGGATCCTTCATGGTGTTACTGGCTCTTTTCTGGCACCTTTCTGTACACAGGTCCTTGATGGCAGGTAGGCTGGTGCCGATGATGCATTCTGATTACAGGTTGTAGCGCACCCCCCCCCCGTCCGCCACAGTGCAAGTTTCTGTACCGTGCAGTGATGTAGCTCGTTAGGATGCTCTCTACTACACATCTGTAGAATAATGTGAGTGGAGATGCAGCACAAAAGAGAACATGATAGTTATAAATACGTAAGACAGCTTGTATAGACGTATGTTCATAAAGTGACACTGACACAGGAGTGTCTGTACATAATGTAGTGGTGGTGAGGTTGTACAGAATTTATTTCACTTTCGTCCTACGTCTGTTCCTGTTCGCCTCAGCATGTACACAACTGTTCATACCAACGTGGCACTCTTGTATTGGTTGCTCTCCTGTGGTATTAAGCCCACAGCCCAGCTTGTCACTGCCACCGAGCACATCTGCAGGAAGCATTGCCACAAGAAAGGACTCTCGCCATCCAGGCCGCGCTCTCTTCTCACTGGAGCCAGAGATCTCACACCACCAGGTTCAGGGGCAGTTATTACCCCTCAACCATCAGGCTCTTAAACTTCACTCACCACAGCACTAAACTGATCACTGAAAGCAACCTATGGACTCACTTTCGAGGACTCTACAGTTCACATTCTCAGCATTTATTTATTTATTTATTATTATTACATGTTTATTTTCTGTTTGCACAGTTTACTTTCTTTTGCACGTTGGCTCTTTGTCAGTCGTTGTAGTTTTTCATTGATTCAGTTGTATTTCTTTGAACAACTGTGAATGCCTGCAAGAAAATGGATCTCAGGGTAGCCTATGGTGATGTGTACATACTTGGATAACAAGTTTACCTTGAACTTTGAGCTGTTGAAGTCAAAAGCTTCATTCACTGCACGTACATTGAACCATACAATGGAATGTGCCGTTTGTGTCGACGACCAACGCAGCCCGAGGATGTGCCGTGGCCAGACTGTGTGGCAAGATTCAAGGTTGTTTATTCTCATTCATGAGTGTAAAGGAGAATGAAACCCAGGATAGAAAATACAAAATAAACATAAAAAACACACAAAATATAAATACAAAACATTCCTATAAACACTGTTGAGCGTGGCCTTGTATACATAGACTAATCACGTGTCCATAAAGTGATGCTAGGTGCAGGAGTATCTGTACACAAGGTGAATCTGGCAGTAAATGATAAACTGACAAAGTTCGTCTTGGCAAAAGGAACTCTTCTAGGTAGCAACACAACAGGACAGTGACTGTGTCAGTGTAGGTATGAGGGGTGGATTGTAAGCATAAAGTGATAACGTAGCATGCCCACAACTTACTGTGAGTCTTTGAAATGTGGGAGGAAACCCATGCAGTCCTGGGGAGAAGGTATAAACTTCTTACAGGCAGCGGTGGGAGTTGAACCCCAATCATGGGTGCAGTAAGGTGTTACACTTAATGTTGTCGCTGTCTGTTTTCTCCTGTAGAGGGCCCACCTGTGCACTCCTCAAGGTCATTTGGAGTCAAACTGATGCATGAAGTTTATTGCTTGTAGATAAATTGATTTAGTGTGTAGATATCGAGAGCAAAGTCAGCATTAATTGACCATCCAAATTGTGTTTGAACAGACCGGCGATACAGCTTGTAGAATGCCTGCCTTGTGGTGCTGGAGAACGGATTGAATCTTTGACCTTGAGTGCTGTTTATGTGGAGTTTGCACATTCTTCCTAAGAATGTGTGGGTTTCCTCTGGAGTTGTAATAGATTATTTACTCCTCGGCATTTTTGCTAACCTTGCTTTCTAAACGCAGCATCTTGTAAGATGAAACAGTTATAAGTAAACTTCCAACTAACAGTTTGTTTAACTTCTGGTCATAAATGGAAGTTTTAAAATGTGAATGAAAAGCACTCAGCTTTGCAAGTAGTCTCTGTATTTTGAAAATACTCTGTCAAGAGTCACTGCACCTGCTTTAGGGTAGAGTACAAGATAATGGGTTGTTTCAAACAGACAAGCTGACTCTTAAGTTGTTTAGTTCAAGGAAGCTCATAGACCAGATGGATAATATTGTTTACTGAATCAGTAACTGATATGTTTTTAATTTGAAAGGCTTACGTACTCAGAAGTTAGCTTTACAAAATGAATGGTACTAGCTAAGATCTATACCTCCAAAAATTGCTTTTAAAAGATGTGTTACAAGGATATCTGGTGGACCATGGGGAGGCTCCACTGAAGTTACTAGAGTCTGGTCAGTCTCCTACCAGAAACTGAAGGTGGTCTCAGTTTCAGTGGCCTTGCCCACCCTGTTAGCAATTCTGCGGTGTTGGGGATAGTGCAGATGGTCGTCATAAGTTGCAATAGGATGTCGAGCTGGGCTGAGAAGTAGCAGATGGAGTTTAATCTGGGAAGCATGAAGTCATCCACTTCGGAAGGTGGAACTTGAAGACTGGATGCAAAGTTAATGCCAGAATTCTTAGTAGTGTGGAGGAACAGAGGGACGAAGTAGTGGATCTGTGATTAGGTGGTGAAGAATGTTTATTTTGGTGATAGTCAAGTTGCTGATGATTGGGTAATTCCCCCTGTCAATCAAGCTTGGAGTCCATAGTGTTATGGGTACCCACCCCGCTGTGCATTCTTCTGGGGAAATTCCCTCCAGGACCAGTCGAGGAGAGTTTTTTGTCGTGCACGAGCATGGTGAGTGAGGTGCAGGTACAGTGTAACACCTATCTGCACCTCCATCACAGGCACATAACTACTGACTACACACATTGTATTAATTATACAAAGTCATATACAGTGAAGAGAGGGAAAAGACTGCAAAAAAAGCATTTATTTGTGCAGTTAAAAAACCTAATTGGAGACAAGTCAAGAGAGGTGTGAGAGGTGTCTGTGATGTAAGTTGTCTCGTCTTCCTGGATGAGGTTGGTTTGAAATTCGGTCAGAACTGGTGGACAGGTGGATGTTGGGCTACCCCAGTTCCCCTGGATCAGAGCAGAAGACGTGAAAGCTGGTCAGTTGGCATACCCAAAGTTTGAGCCTGGAAATCAGGGTCCCTTCATTGGCTGGTCTGGAGGTCGAGGTTGAAGATCAGAAACCGAAGGTTGATCAGAAGCCCTGAATTCGAAGCCCTAGCCGAAGGCTAGAGGCTTGGGGGTGGAGGATTGTCTGTGTGCGTGAGGGTGGGGGGGGGGGGAGTGTGAGGAGGAAGGAAAGGGTCTTGTCTTGCTGTTGCTGATTGTGTTCTGTGTTGTCCCGCTGAGCATTGTGGGCATGCTATGATGGATTGTGTGGTGACACTTGTGGGCTGTCGTCGGGTTGTGTTCGTTGTTAACACAAAACAATGCCTTTGTATGTTTCGATGTACCTGTGATGAATAAATCGGAGTCTAAATGGGAATTGGAATTGGTTTATTATTGTCACATGTACGAAGATAAAGTGAAAAGCTTGTTTTGCATGCTCTTCATACAAATTAAACCATTACACAGTGCATTGAGATAGAACAAGGCAAAACAATAACAGAATGCAGAATAAAGTGTAAAAGCTCTAGGATATACAGGAAATACAGTGCAATCAGTATGTCTTTACATTCATTGTGTCATTGAAATGATAAGTAACTCTTACCAAATATCAGTGTTATTTAGTTTGCCTCTTTAAACAGTAACTGCATAAAATAACACCCGCAAAATGCTGAAGGAGCTCAGCATCAATGGAGAGGAATAAACAGTCGACATTTCAGGCTAATGCCCTTCATCAGGACTGTTTGTACATTGTATTGTACACCAGTCATTGAAGGTGGGCATGCAGGTACAGCAGGCGGTGAAAAAGGCAAATGGTATGTTGGCATTCATAGCAAAAGGATTTGAGTACAGGAACAGGGAGGTTCTGCAGTTGTACAAGGCCTTGGTGAGACCGCATCTAGAATATTGTGTGCAGTTTTGGTCCCCTAATCTGAGGAAAGACATTCTTGCCATAGAGGGAGTACAGAGAAGGTTCACCAGATTGATTCCTGGGATGGCAGGACTTTCATATGAAGAAAGACTGGATCGACTAGGCTTATACTCACTGGAATTTAGAAGACTGAGGGGGGATCTTATTGAAACGTATAAAATTCTAAAGGGATTGGACAGGCTAGATGCAGGAAGATTGTTTCCAATGTTGGGGAAGTCCAGAACGAGGGGTCACAGTTTAAGGATAAAGGGGAAGCCTTTTAGGACTGAGATGAGGATAAACTTCTTCACACAGAGAGTGGTGAATCTGTGGAATTCTCTGCCACAGGAAACAGTTGAGGCCGGTTCATTGGCTATATTTAAGAGGAAGTTAGATATGGCCCTTGTGGCTAAAGGGATCAGGGGGTATGGAGAGAAAGCAGGTACAGGATTTTGAGTTGGATGATCAGCCATGATCATACTGAATGGCGGTGCAGGCTCGAAGGGCCGAATGGCCTACTCCTGCACCTATTTTCTATGTTTCTATGTTTATTCCCCTCCATAGATACTGTCTTATGTGCACTTTGCTCTGGATTTCCAGCTCTGCAAATCTCTTGTGTGTATGATTTGCAGCTCCTAAATGTTGACGAGGTTGTCATTCAGGATCCAAAATGGACTACGGATGAATTCTCTTCCCTTGCTCTCGGTCCAGAAACCTTCTTTCCTCTATTTTTTGTCCTGCAAATGCTTGCAAGAAGCTGAATCTCAAGGTAGTACAGAATAAGGTAACAAGTATGGTAACAATTTATTTTGAAATTTGAAACCCTGAAGTTTCTCCAATACTTCCCCAAGGTCTTTGGAACTTTGCTCTGCAATCCTGTTTCCACTCCTCTTTCAGGTAACGGATTTATTTGTTATTGCCTCTGTGATATTTGACAGGTATTACGGATGTGGACTCGTGGTTCCTGAATGCTTGGAGAATTGTTGGATCCTGGATTTGGGAAGTGGGAGTGGCCGGGACTGCTATATGCTCAGCAAACTGGTCGGGGAAAAGGGCCACGTGACTGGGATAGACATGACTGATGGGCAGGTAATGCATGCATTTCTGGTCTTCCCGTTACCTC
The DNA here is from genome assembly GCF_048418815.1 of Hemitrygon akajei. Lineage (NCBI taxonomy): Eukaryota > Metazoa > Chordata > Chondrichthyes > Myliobatiformes > Dasyatidae > Hemitrygon > Hemitrygon akajei. The sequence continues at coordinate 9,588,912 of NC_133146.1, forward strand.
TGTTCTAAAAGATCGCTCTTCAGTTTTGAGGCTGTGCCCTCTAGTTCTGGATACCCCCACCATAGGAAGCATCCTCTCTGCTCTAGGAAAGTCGTAGAGGCTTTGGAGAGGGTGCAGAAGACGTGGTGTGAGCTATAAGGAGAGGATGGACAAACTTCTGTTGTTTTCTCCAGGGCGTCAGAGGCTGAGGGAAGACATGTTAGAAGTTTGTAGAATCATGAGAGTTTATAAAATTATGGGGTTCTTGTTTCTTGGATGTCTGTGAAGAGTATAATTTTCAGGTTGTATACTGTATACATTCTCTGATACTAAATGAACCTTTAAACATTTAAGCTGAGAGGGGGAAGATTTAAAGGGGAAGAAAATGGAACAGACTGCCGAAGGTCGTGGTGGAAGCAGATATGACAGTGGTGTTTAAGGGGCTGATAGACATGTGAATATGTAGGGAATGGAGAGATACGGATGATGCGTGGGCAGAAGAGGTTTAATTTAATCTGGCATTGTGTTTGACGCGGACATCGGTGGGGAAACGCATTTCCTGTGCTGTACCGTTCTGTGTTCTGTTTCTCCAAGAACAGGGACGCACAGAGCAGCCAGTGACCAGGGCAGATAGTTATGCCCTACCTGAATGGACTGAGGTAGATACAATGGTAATCTTTCAAGAAGGATTTAGATAAATGTTGGAAAACGAAGCACTTGCGGAGTAGGACATTGAAGTAATTAAACCACACTTGCAGAGGAAAAGAGAGGGTGTGGGTGCGATTCTGTGTTCTCCTGAGCATTGTGGGTATGCTATGTGTTGTGCACACGTGCCAGCAGACCCCTGCACGTTCCTCAATGTTACAACACAGCTGATGTACTTCATTGTATGTTTCCATGTACATATGGTGAATAAATCTGAAAGTGATTGGGAGCCCTCAGTTCTATTTCTGAGGCTCTGCTTGTTCGGGCAGAAGGCTGAAGGGAAATTATTTCTGTGACCTTCTAAACTTGAAGGCTGTTCCACTTGATCTGAACAGATGTGTCTGCCTCACCTTGTCCTTTTGGCCTGGTATCTTTCCTAACCACTTCATCCCAGTGCCTTCACTGTGTCACCTTCAGAACTGCAGTGTTGTGGCTTCCAGCTGTACAGGTTACTGATATGGTGGGGGGGGGGGGGGTGCCAAATCTGTGGAATTCGTTGCCACGGACAACGGTGGAGACCAGGTCATTGGGTACATTTAAACTGGAGGTTGATAAGCTCTTGATTGGTCAGGACACCAAAGGAAATGGGAGAGGGCAGCAGAATGGGGTTGAGAGGGATAATAAATCAGCCATGATGGAATGTGGAGCAGACTCGATGGGCCGAATGGCCTAATTCTGCTCCTATATCTTTTGGTCTTGAATCTTATTTTGGTTGTTAAACAAAGGTCACAGGAAGTAGGGGCAGGGGTAGAGTCAGTCATCACAGTCTTGGCTGTTTGTGTTGCCCTGACATCACCCTGAGCTCCCTGATTATCCATAATTCTTCTCAGTCTCTGTTTTGAATGAATTTAATGACCAAACCTCCACCACCTCTCAGTGATGACACTTTTCCTCATCTTTGTTTCAGTAGACTTGACCCAATTCTCATGCTATGTCTCTCTCCCACCAACCCCCCACCCCCGGCACTGCATTCCAAACACCCACCACTCTCTGTGGAAAAATATAAACCCAGTACTCACCGTAAGATAAGTTCTCGTGTGCTAGCCTTTGCCGCGGTGGGAAGAAGTCCCTGTCTGTCCACTCGATCTATGCCACTTCTCAGCTTGTACACCTCTGACAAGTCGCCTGTCACCCTCCTTTGCTCCAAAGAGAAAAGCTCCAGCTCACTCAGCCTTTCCTCATAAACCATACTCTCTAGATCAGGCAGCCTCCTGCACCGTCTCTAACGTAGAAACCCTGTCTTTATTGCTGATTCAGGGCAGTAATCTAGTTCCAGGAACACATTTGTTACCTGACTTTGTTTAACACCTCCAAATACACGCCAGGCTTTCTCAGGGGAGTATTATTCATCAATACTGAACATAAAATGAACAAGTCATTATTCTCCGTTAACACTGCGAAAGAGACCCGAAGCTTACAGTTTCTTATGTGAGTGTTGATCAGGGCTGTATTCAGAACCAAGACATTGAGAGTCCTGGTCCCACTGCAGACTCAACAGAAACTAGTCTGACGTTCCGATGTTCGGATTCAGATTGAAATGTATTTATCAAGTGTATCGAACGTACAGTGGAATGAGTTGTTTGCGTTAACAACAAAAGAGGGCACGGGGACAGCATCCGAGTGTCGCCATGTGTTCTGGGGCCGACATAATATTCCCACCATGTTCATCAGAACAACATGGCAGAGTGCAGAGCAATGTGGCACGGTGCAGAGCACAGCACAGAACAAGACAGGCCTTCAAACCCAGGACAGGCCTTTGAACCTCCTGTCCCTGGTCTCAGACATCGGGCCTCTGGCCTGGAGTTGCAGACTCCACCTTCAGACCTCTACTGATGAATTCTTTGACCTTTCCAGCTTTCTATCTCTGGACCACCCTTAAGTTTTTCCCGCCAGACTTCCAGCTGAAACCTCAAGCTGCTCCCTCAGTGGAGATGACGAATCCCACAGCATTACTTTGGGAAAGACTAAGACTTCGCTCTGGTGTCTTGTCATTTACCCACCACTAGCCCCAAAGCTTATAATTATGGATTCTAGCTGTACTCTAGTTGGCCGGCAATAGTCACAGGACTTCATACTTTCTCATTGGTTGTAAAAAGACTGTGAGGTCTTTCAAAGACTTATGTTTTACTTGACCTTTCTTCACCATTTTAGAACATAAAACATTTCGGCATAGTACGGGCCCTTTGGCCCACGATGTTGTGCCAGTCTCCTTCTATCCTACGCTAAGATCAATCCAAACATACAGTGGAATGAGTTATTATTACCTCTCAGTAGCCGTTACTGCCTCTCAATCATCAGCCTCTGGAACCAAAGGAGATAACTTCACTCAACTTCATTTGCCCCCATCACAGAAATGTTCCCACAACTCACTTTCGAGGACTCTTCATCTCATGTTCTCGATAGTTATTGCTTATTTATTTATTATTATTTCTTTTTGTATTTGCGCAGTTTGTTGTCTTTTGCACATTGCATGAGCACTTAAGTTGGTGCGGTCTTTCATCGATTCTATTATGGGTATTGTTCTGTTATGGATTTATTGAATGTTGTACATGGTGACGTATATGTAATTTGGATAATAAATTTACTTTGAACTTCTGAACTTGCAATCTAACTCTTCCCTCTTACATAGCCCTCCATTTTTCTTTCATCCATGTACCTATCTAAGAGCATCCCCCCCCCCCTTACTTTCCTCCAATTACCTTAAAGTTCTGCTCCTCATATTAGCCATTTCTGCCCTGAGGTAAAAAAAAAATTCTGGCTGTCCACTCAATTTATGCCTCTTAATGTATAATGTTTTGATATATAACTTGGGTTGGAAACTTTTGGCTATGAGGAACTTTCTTGTCTACCTGTTGATTTTGTCCTGCAGATACAACTGGCAAAGAAGTTTGTTGACTATCACACGAAGAAGTTTGGCTTCAGTAAACCCAATGTGGATTTCCTTCAAGGATACATTGAAAACCTTGGTGATGTTGGATTGAAAGACAGTACCTTTGATATTATTATGTATGTTTAAACAGTAACTTTATTTCTTCTGGTATTTTGTAGTTTAACTTTGCTGGCTTTTATCTTTGAGCTGCCTAGGATCAGAGTAATTCTGTGGGTTATATAATTTTTTTTAATCATGGGAGCTTCCCCCTTTTTCAACAACTGAGTTGTTTTCCCCAGAAGGAACACTTGGAAAATGTGGCAAATTGGCCACTTTTTTCCCTGAGAGTAGGAGAATGAGAGGAGAACAGAGTTCAGAGTTTATTATCAGAGTGCATATATGTCACCGTATACAACCCCGTAACTTGTTTGAAATTTGAAAAATCAAAAGTATGTTGCTTAAAGGAAAATTACATGCTGCAGATGGCACAGAGAGTAATTCAAGAGAGGTATATTTAGAAGTTTTGTAAGCAGCCTGAAGCACGTCGCTGTGGTTCACTGTGACATTTTGGACAAGAAGGATCTGGGGTTACAGATCCATAACTCTTTAAAAGAGGTGTCACAGGTTGTGAAGAAAGCTTTTGGCATATTGCCCTTCACAAATCAAAGTATTAAGTGCAGGAGTTAGGATGTTGAAATTGTATAAGATGTTGGTGAGGTCTAATTTGGAGAATAGTGTGCAGTTCTGGTCACCTGCCTTCAGAAAGATGTAAACAAGGTTGAAAGAATACAGAGAAAATTTACAAGGATGTTGCCGGGAATTGAAGACCCGGGTTATAGGGAAAGGTTGAATAGATGTGGGCTTTTTTCTTGGAGTGTAGGAGATTTGGTAGAGGTACACTAAATTATGAGAAGCATGGATATGGTAAATGCTTTTTCCACAGAGAGCTGAAACTAGAACTGGGGATCATAGGTTAAGTGTGAAAGGTGAGATATTTAGTGGAAACCTGAGGGGAGGATCTTCACTCAGTGGGTGGTGAAAGTGTTAAATGAGCTGCCAGCAGAAGAGTTGGTTCTCAGTTTGATTTTAACATTTAGGAGAAGTTTAGTTAAGTACATAAATAGGAGGTGTATGAAGAGCTGTGGCTCAGGTGTGGGTTGATGGGACTAGACAGAGTAATGGTTTGGCATGGACTAGATGGGCAGGAGGGCCTGTTTCTGTGCTGTAGTGCTACAGTATGTGGCTTTGGGAAATTGTATCAGATGACTGCAAGCTTTATACCTCTGTGCAGTGTTGTGCCCCTCCTAACGCATCCACTACCATTCCTTGGATTCTAACACAGCCCACTGGTGTTGTTTAACTCTAAGCAGGCGATGGATGAGATAAGTAATGGCAGGAATTTGCTGAGAGAGCGACAGAGATGTCCATTGTATCCACAATTCTGTTCATCTCTCTGTAAAATAGGATTGACGAAATTATTTCTTCGCAAGCTGCTGTTGGTGTTTGCGGTTTTTTGTGGTAGATTAATGATGGATTTATAGTATTTGTCTATTTGATGTAGACAATAAGACAAAAGGAGCAGAATTAGGCCATTTGCCCAGAGTGTCTGCTCTGCCATTCAAATCCGGCTGATTTATTATTTATTAACCCTCTCAATGCCTTCTCCCTGTAGCCTTTGACACCTTTACTAATCAAGATCCTATCAACCTTACCTTAAATATCCTCAATGACTTGTCCTGAGCAGCTGTCTTTGGCAATGAATTCCACAGATTTAAAGATGATTTAAAAAAAACCCATTAGCTTTATTTGTCACAGGTACATTGAAATATTGAAAGATGTGAAATGCATCATTTACATCAATGACCAGCACAGTCTGGGGATGTGTTGGGGACAACCCACAAGTGTTGCCATGCTTCCAGAGACAACATAGCCCACAACGTGGGAAGAAACTGGAACACTGAGAAGAAACCCATGCCATCATGGGGAGAATGTAAAATTCCTTACACAGTAGTGGGATTGAACTCTGATCACTGACGCTGTAAAATCTTATCCTAGCTGCTATGCTGTGTTATTGTAGAAATGTTATTACAGACTTCGCGGATATTTTTGGGTTTAGGAGGGTAATGTTATTAAACCTTTTGACTGTGAAGCAAATGAGATTTATAATCAATGAACACACACAAAATGCTGGTGGGACACAGCAGGCCAGGCAGCATCTGTAAGGAGAAGCACTGTTGATGTTTCGGGCCGAGACCCTTCGTCAGGACTAACTGAAAGGAAAGATAGCAAGAGATTTGAAAGTAGTGGGGGGGAGGGTTTTCGCATTTCCCCCTCCTTACTATCTTACTGTCTTTCCTTTCAGTTAGTCCTGATGAAGGGTCTTGGCCCGAAATGTCGACAGTGCTTCTCCTTATAGATGCTGCCTGGTCTGCTGTGTTCCACCAGCATTTTGTGTGTGTTGTTTGAATTTCCAGCATCTGCAGATTTCCTCGTGTTTGCTCTTCATAATCAATGCATTCCTATGGATTTCCACTGATTGCTTCAAGGTGTTTAATGCAATAAAATAAATTGAAGGATTTAATCCCTCATGTTAAGCTTGTGGATGCATTTGCAGCTACTGTGGTTCTGGTGTGATGCTTTAAACACTGACTGGGATAGTCCCTTCACTATCAGTCTCGATTGATTTGGGATCCATGAGTACCGTAGACCACTGATACTGCTGGTTATGAATACAGTTGGTGTAACTTTCTGCTGCTTGAATTTTCTATGTATGCAGGTTAAGGGCTTACATAATTTTTCTTTTCAGATCAAATTGCGTGATAAACTTATCGCCAGATAAAACAGCTGTGCTGGAAGAGGCCTATCGAGTGTTAAAGGTACCTGTTTAGTATTAGTCATGCTGTTCTTTTTTTAATTATTGTCAGGAGTATTAAGAGACTGTGAAAAGTTTTTATTTCAAGTTCAAGTTTGTTGTCATCAGACTGTGCATATAATCAACCAAACAAAACAATGTTCCACTGGACCACAGTGCACCCACACACAGCACCTAAAACAAAATGTTACCATAAATATGTTAATAAAATACAGTTCTAAACTGCGTGTAGTGCACAGCACAGGTAAATAGTGAGTAGTTCTTTAAGGTTGTTATAGCTGCGGGTGGTAATGGAGACACGTTCACATTACCTTTTAAGTTCTCCCAGTGCTGTGCAAATCTGACAGCCAAGTCCAGCTCCTGGCCTTCACGCGTGGCTTAGCTGCTAAGCCCAGCAGAACTGTTTCTACTGACAGGAGAAGGAGCAAAAGCAGGTTACAGGCACCTTAAAACCAGTTGCTTGGGGCAGATGGGTCTTGTCAGCCGTGGTTGGCAGTTGATCTAGGAGAAGGAAAACTCTGATCTGAAACCTCCGCTGCTTTGCGGCTACACTAAAGGAATAGGTATAGGTTGAGGAAGGCTTTGGGAGTACACCTCGAAGAAATATCCAGAGCTTAAGTCCCTACATTGAGTTCAACGCTGACTGGAAACTCTTGTGACACAGCTGGTGCCAAACTATCAGTCTCTGCCGTTCTCTTGGATTTGTCAGCTGCATGGAGACAGGGAGCCTGCTATGTGGCTTGCGTATCACTTAGACAACTGGCACACAACATCCATGCTCCACCCCGACTGACGGAGAGCTCGCTGTCCTTAGTGATGAGACCTCGGTGGAGGCAGAGTATTCATTACTTGCGTGCCACCCGTGTGCTCCTACCACCTTTGGTGAGGCTACACCTGGAGAGCGCAGCAAACAGCAGCAAAACAGTCCCCTGTACCTCTCCCACCTACTCGCGCACACAGACCTGGACAGGCCTCCAGCCTCCGTTAGGCTCACGGACTCACAGACAACAAGAAAGTCAGGGCTCCTGTAGGGGAGGGATGAGGTAGCTGGGATGCAGCAGATCTTGGTATAGGGATGGAATGAGAGGCGGGCTATCTCTGCCAGGACCAGTGTCCAGGGGGTGGTGTGTTCACGAGTGTGTAAGGGTTGACTCGTTCCCCAGAAGGATCTGGAGAATGACAAGACAGTTTTTAGTTACTGACTTCGTGATAATTCCACAACACAGACTGATTCAATTCCTAAAGAGTTGAATGCATCGGACGTTATGGACCTTACAGGAATTGATTTTCTCATTGTCAGGATGGTGGTGAGATGTACTTCAGTGATATCTATGCTGACTCTGAACTGCCAGAATCTGTCAGAAAGCACAAGGTTTTGTGGGGTAAGTGGAAAATATTCATAAGTAACACAAACACAATGCCAATACCATTTATTGTTTCTGAGGAATATTAAGTGGTTAGCTTGGCTTAATTTGTGACGTACATTGAAACGTACAGTGAGATCAAATCAAACCAATGAATATGTGGTGGGGGGAGCCTGTATCTTTCACCACCCTTCCGGCACAAGCATGCCATGCCCACAACGTACTAATCCTAACCCAAACGTCTGTGTGGAAGGAAACAGGAGCACCCGGAGGAAGCCCATGTGGTCACAGGGAGAACATACAAACTCCTTACAGGCAGTAGCAGGATTGAACCCCGATTGCTGGTGCTTGAAAGTGTTCTGCTAACTGCTATGCTACCATGCCATGCCCTGTTGCTCCCGATGCGTAATGTGCGGCACGTGAGCTTCCGGGCTCGATGTCTCTCTCTGTGCCTGTACGAGGGGGAGGACTGGCCTGCTGCTGTTAGTTCTAGAGAGCTTTGGGTGGAGATCTGGTACTGCTGGTTGGGAACACAACAATCTGCTGAGTGGCCATCAGGAACTGAAAGAATGTAATTTGTCGAATGATTTTCCTTCAGGTGAGTGTCTGGGTGGAGCTCTGTGGTGGAAAGAGTTTCTCAAAATTGTGGAGAAGGTGGGGTTCAGTGCCCCACGGCTGGTCAGTGCCACCAAGGTCCCCATGGGCAATGAAGAACTCCAGAAGTTAATTGGTAAGTAACCAAAGAGACCTCAACATCTGTTTGTGTCTGCACATTATTCACTTTGATATGGAAAATTGTTTAATGATTGTATCTTAACTGGTCGCATCATGGCCTGGTATGAAAACAAAATGCCCAGGAACAGAAAAAGATACAGATAGTGGTGGATACAGCCCAGTTCATCATAGGCAAAGTCCTCCCCACCGTCGAGTACACTTACATGGAGTGACGTCCCAAGAAAGCAGCATCCATCATTAAAGATCCCCTCATCCCAGCCAGGTCCTCTCCTTGCTGCTACCATTGGGCAGGAGGTAGATCCCACATCCTGAAGCAGAGAGGGAATTGGATTTAACCGATAGGCGATAATGGAGAGAGTGATGAAGGAGCAGGTGCCAGGGAGGACCTTGAGGGGATTTGGAAGGAAGTTTGGAGTGTGGGAGCCATGGTTAAAGGCATTGCCAGCAAAGTTGTTCACAAGGCTGAAGGATGAGGTGCAAAAATATTGAGCAGAGGGCATGAGGTTTTGGGATTAGGGATGGGGAGTAGGCAAGGGTTGATCAGAGATTAGTTTAATGGTAAGTCCAAAACCAGCGTTTGAGCATTGGGGTTGATAAGGTGATAAAAGTCAGGCTGTGGGTGTCCAGAGGGATGAGGTGATGGAGATTTGATTACTTTGGCAGACAGGAGGGACAGTAGTTCTCCAAGGCTGAGAAGGGACGGTTTTAAAACCATGATGTATTTAGATAAATTGAGGAAAGGTTGCGGAAGAGTTCAGGGTTAATGCAAGGATTAATGCATTCTGCATTCTTGTGGCATCAATCAAAGAGAAGCTTCTCCAAATTCTTAAGATTTAAATTTTTTTTTGTGATTGCTGGTAAATGCCGCAGTTCAAAAAGTGGTGCTGAGTGTCACCTTGAATCCTGGAAGTCTCTCCAGTGAAGGTGCATATGTAGGGCTGGTATGGAGATTCCAGGAAGAAGGAGCAGTTGATCATTTTCCTGATTTCTCAGCATTCCCGATCCCAGTTTCTGTTGTATCCCAACCCAGAGCATTCTCAATCCTGGCTCCAGCCGTTCAGAGACTATTGAGTATTGACATTAAAGTGAAGTTTATTGTCATCTGCAGAGAGGCAATGAAAAACTCACTAGCAGCAGCATCACAGGCACAACATTCACAAGAGAAACACACTGTGCAGTTTTTACAAGAAAGAACAGAATAAGAACAAAACAAAGACCATTTTAGGATAAAGTGATCTAAGTGGTTGTAGTGTTGCTAAGCTTGCAATGATCAGGTCTGTGCAGGTTGGTTCAAGAAACAAGTAATTGAGGGGAAGTAGTTTTCCTTGAAGCTGGTGATGTGGGATTTCAGACCTCTGTATCTCCTGGCCAAATGTAGCTGTGAGAAGTGAGGATAGTGAGGATTTTTGATGATACCTCCTTGAAGCATCGTCTCATGTACATGCTTCCGATGGTAGAGAGGGATGTGCCCGTGATCTATTGGGCCGAGTCCACTACACTGTGTGGCTTCTTACATTCCTGCACATTCGAGTTGCTATACCAGACCATGATACAACCAGTCAGGATGCTTTCAACAGTACACCTGTCGATAGAACAGTTAAGCACAGAAACAGTCTTTTCAGGCCACCTTATTGACGAGGATTTAGGAGTGCAGTTTATGGGGAAAAAAAATCAGGAAATTGGGATTAATTGGATAACATTAACAGAGTACAGGTACCTGTGGGCTGAATGGCTTTTTGTGCTTTATCATTCAATTATGTTATGTCAGTGTTGTGACACCTTGACCTTGTATCTGCGGTGAAACATTAACATCAGTTTAAGCATCTCACTAACATTCCGGCTGACTTTAAGCACCAGACTGTGCTTTGCACGTTAACATTGAGGTGATTGATTCAGTATTGTAAAGCACAAAGAGCCTTTCTGCCTACAGCTGCCTGTACCAACTCTCTACTACAGTATTTAGTGGAGCCCATTTTAACTTTTCAAACTTTCCGCAGATGGCTACAAGTTTGTTTCTGTCACATGCCGACTGTTCAAAATCCCAGCCGGCACTGCGAGAGAGAAAAGCCGTGTAATTTACAACAGCTCCATCACGGGCTGCACAGAGAAACTGGAGTTCGACGTCAATTACACATTTAATGTAAGATACAAGTTCGAAGCTCTAGCTTTTCAAGGGATTCATGTCCTAGAACTGGGTGTTTTTTGACTTGGATAAGGAGAGTTCAAAGTCACAAAACCATCAGGTGAAAGTGGAGATATATGGAATGTGTATCAGCAAGATATCCCATCTTATCTCTGTTTTAGTGCAAAGTGGTCATAATGTTGCAAAATTTTAGTGATTAGATAAATACTTTATTGATCCCAGAGGAAATTGCAGTGTCACAGTAGCATAACAAATGCACGGATATACAGATATTAGAAGAGAGAAAGAAGGAAGACTAAAATTAAGTTAACTCAGTCTAACAGGAGGGGTTCATCACTTCCCCGGCTATAGGTTGACTCATTATGGAGCCTAATGGCCGAGGGTAAGAATGACCTCATATAGCGCTCTTTGGAGCAGTGCAGTTGTCTTAGTCTATGATTAAAAGTGCTCCTCTGTTCAGCCAAGGTGACACGCAGAGGGTGAGAAACATTGTCCAGAATTGCCAGGATTTTCCGTAGGGTCCTTTGTTCTACCACAGCCTCCAGTGTGTCCAGTTTGACTCCTATAACAGATCCAGCCTTTCTAATCAGTTTATTGAGCCTGTTGGCATGACTCCTGTTGATGCCATTGCCCCAGCACACCATCACATAGAAGATTGTACTGGTGACAACAGACTGGTAGAACAAGTGAAGGAGAGGCCTCTACTCATCATGGAGTAGAGACGACTCTGGCCCTTCTTGTACAAAGCCTCTGTGTTGGTGTTCCACTCAAGTCTGTCATCCAGGTGCACCTCCAGGACCTTGTATCACCTCACCACATCCACGTCCTCACCATCAACAGTAACAAGGAGCAGTGCAGGCTTAGTCTTCCTAAAGTCCATCACCATCTCATTTGTCTTACTGATGTTGAGCTGCAGATGATTCAGCTCGCACCATTTGACGAAGTCCTCCACCAGGGTTCTGCTGGTTGGTTTGAGAACCCAGTGGCTGAAGGGAAGTAGTTGTTCATGAACCTGGTGGTGTAGGACTTCCTGCCTGACAGTAGCTGTAAGATGATGTCTTGGCTCAGTTTTGGGGACCTTTGATGATGGATGTTGCCTTCTTGAAGAAGCACCTCCAGTAGATACTACCAATGGCGGGGAGGGATGTATTGGGCAGAGTCCGCTACTATCTGCAGCTTCATCATTCCTGCGCATTTGAATCACTGTACCAGACCAAGATGCAAACCAGTCAGGATGCTTTCACAGAGTATCACAGAAACAGGCCCTTTGGCCCACAATATTGGTTTATCTGTTCATTGTTCCTATTTCACCTACCTTTCATCAGCTCTTTCTGTTCCCTCTTCTGTCATATACTTGTGTAATTTCCTGAAGCACCTTGCGGTAAGCAGTGCAGATGGGTGTCTTTTCCAGTTGGTGAGCATTGAATCAGTGTCTTCTCATTCTCTTGACCAGGAAGGACAGACTGTGGTTGTGGACGAGGAAACCGCAGCGATTCTCAACAGCTCCCGATTTGCAGATGATTTCACTATTCAGTCACTTGCCAAAGTGTCTCCCAGCTCTGCAGAATGCCCACCCACTGAGTCGCAGGTAAATCCGTCCAACATTTAAAACAAGGTCGCTTGGTTTTCCGTGTTAATTAAAGTAGTCAAGAGAAATCTGAGCAAGTAATAGGGCTGTGCTGACCACCTCTACCCAGATAGTGTGTTTCTTATGGTGCATCAATAAAGATCCCCTCCAACATCACTCACCACCTTGACCTGGAAATATGCAGATATTCCTTAATTTTGCTGCATCCAAATTCCTGACGTAACAAGGCACTGAGACAGAACTGAGTATTATTTCAGCAGGAGGGACAGAAAGACATCATGTGACACAGTGCAAAGTAGCATTTTGAATGACATCGGGCTTATACTGGACTGAATGAGAATCCAATTCAAGAGTGTGTTTCAATAGAGTCATAGAAAACTGCAGTACAGAAACAGACCTTTTGGCCCATCTAGCCCATGCTGAACCACTTAAACTGCCTAGTCACATCGTTCTTTACCCGGACCATAACCCCCCCATTCGTGTACCTATCCAAACTTCTCTTAAATGCTGAAATCAAAGTTGCTTCCACCACTTACTGGTGGCAGTTCATTCCACACTCTCATCGCCCGAGTAAAGAAGTTTCTCCTCATGATGTTCTTAAACATTTCACCTCTCACCCTTAACCTGTGACCTCTAGTTCTAGTCTCACCCAACCATAGTGGAAAAACCATGCTTGCATTTATCCTATCTATACCCCTTGTTATTTTGTATACCTCTATCAAATACCCTCTCAGTCTTCTACGTTCTAGAGAATAAAGTCCTAACCTATTCAGTCTTTCCTGAGACTTTATTACTCAGGTCTTCCAGTCTGGCAACATCCTTTAAAATTTCCTCTACACTATTTCAGTCTTATTTACATCTTTCCGATAGCAGGTGACTAAAGCTGCACACGATACTCCAAATTAAGCCTTATCAATGCCTCGTACAACTTTGACATAATATCCTATTTCCTGTGCTCAGTTCTTTGATCTATGAAGGCCAATAGTGAAGGTTAGAGAGACACTAGAAGTACCTTCATCATGCAGATGTAGAGTCCAAGGAGACGGCTCTCCACTGCGTTCTCAAACTACCAGGAATGGCCAATGAATGTTGTCCTTGCCACATCATATGTATAATCAAAAGGCTGGAGGCTAAGAGTGGAAGGAAGGTCACCTACCAGATGGCTTTCTTGAACACAGAAAACTAAAAATCTTCAGTGTGTGCTGGATGCAATTCATAGAATTTTGTTCCTCTTGGTTGTAATTATTTGATTGTTCTATTTATATTTCTGATACAAAAAGAAACATCAAGTGAGAATTCACGAGGAAATCTGCAGATGCTGGAAATTCAAACAACACACACAAAATGATGGTGGAACGCAGCAGGCCAGGCAGCATCTATAGGGAGAAGCACTGTTGACGTTTCGGGCCGAGACCCTTCGTCAGGTCTCGGCCTGAAACGTTGACAGTGCTTCTCCCTATAGATGCTGCCTGGCCTGCTGTGTTCCACCAGCATTTTGTGTGTGTTGTATCAAGTGAGAATTTCCGTTTTTCTTTTGGAGAAGTGGATTGGGCGATAAATCAATTACTGAGATACTGTAGAGCAGAGGATAGCTCATGGTGATCTACTGACTAGGAAGATGAAGATAAACAATAGCTTTGTTTGTCACATGTACGATGAAGCAAACAGTGAAGTGAACCATTTGTATTAACAATCAACACAGTCCAGGATGTGCTGGAGCCATTTGCAAGTGTCCCTGTGAGTCCAGCGCCAACAGAGCACGTCCTCAAATTACTAACCTGAATGTGGGAAGAAGCTGAAGCAGCTGGAGGAAACTGGCAGTTGTGGGGAGAACGTACGAGCTGGTGGGAATTGCACCCCTATTATTAACGGCTTAAAGCATTATGCCAGTTGCTGTGGTGCCATGCCGTCCACATAAATACAATAATAAACGCAGCGATGAGTGGAAAAACAACAGGATGGTGCAAAGCTTGTAGTTCAGCCCTAAGAAATGCTGAAGTGACCAAGAGCAGTGGAGAGAAGAGCCTGAGTACGTGGCAGCACCATCGGGATAGTGACTGGTTCAGGAGTGAGGGGGGGCGGGTAGGGAGAAGAAGGATAAAGCTACAAGGAAGTGAAATTAACAACACAAAGTTGCATGTGATTTTGTTTAAAAAGGAGATGCATGATAATGTAAGCTTACAAAAGACAGGACTTCTGGGGAATTTCTCACCATTTTATGAGCTAGTGAGGCAAGAAATGGAAAGTGAAGTGAATGGCTAACGAATACAGGAGTGTGTAGCCGCTCTCACCAAAGTTTATTGGCACGGCTGCGTTTTAACTCAGATCTCACAGTTCACAGTTTGTCCCACACATGGTGCAGACAGATACAGTCTACATCCAGGACTAAACATGATTATTCCAGAAAGTTGTGACTAAATACAAATGAAAGAAAGCTTCCTTGAAGTTTTTAATCTTATTAAACGTTAAACAAGCCAAGGTCTCTAAACTGTCTCAGTCTCTGTCTCCTTATCTCATCTGCCCCAGGAAAGGTGGGGGAGGGTGAGTACCCAGCGGTCGTGGTCCACATCTGTACCCATGGCCAAGGCAGGAAGGCAGATGAGGTCCTGAACAGAACATTTAGGAAGGTTAAGGTTCTAAGTTTAAAGAAGAGAATATCTAGTGTAATCACAGGATTACTCCTCATGCCACAACCTAGTGAGGTCATCATCATCATTATGTGTTATGTCATATGATGCGGGCGATTATGGTCTCTGACCATGATTGTTCTTGGCAAATTCTACAGAAGTGGTTTACCATTAACCCTTTCTAGGCAGTATCTTTACAAGACAGGTGACACCAGTCAAACACAAGTTGCTCTAAAAAGCCACCTCATAGATATTCTACAAAATTCCTCTCTTGGGATCCAACACTAAGCTGATTTTCCCAATTTGCCTGCATATTTAAATCCCCCATGATTATCGGAACACTGCCCTTTCTTCATGTCTTTTCTGTCTCCTGTTGTAATATATAGCCCACCTCCCGGCTGCTGTTCGAAGGTCCGTATATAACTCCCATTAGGGTCTTTTTACCCTTTCAGTTTCTTAACTCTACCCACAAGGAATCTATATCTGCCAATCCTATGTCACCTGTTCCTAAGGATTAGATTTCATATTTTTACCAACAGAACCACCCCACCCCCTTTGCCTACCTGCCTGTCCTTTCGATACAATGTGTATCCTTGGATGTTAAGCTCCAACAAATTATTTTCTTCCAGCCAGGACTCAGCATCATTCCTGGCAATCTTTAACTGCAGGATCATCTAACTTATTCCATATACTGCGTGCATTCAAATATAACACCTTCAATCCTGTATTCATCATCCTTTTTGATTTTTGGCTTATTACACTTTATAACTCATCCCACTGACTGCAATTTCACCCAATCATCTGCCTTTCCTTCCTCACAGTCTCACTATACACAGCATCTAGTTGGTATATTGGAATATACACAGCATTATACCAATTGTCTCATCCCCAGCTCCATCACTCCTGCCACAGTAGTTTAAACCCTCCCCAGAGCTCAAGCAAACCTGCCCATGAGGCTAATGGTCCGCATCAGGTTCAGGTGGAACTTGGTCTTTTTATTCAGGTCATAACTTCCCCAGAAGAGATCCCAATCATCCAGAAATCTGAAGCCCTGTGCCCTGCACCAATTCTTCAGCCACACATTCATCTGTTGAAGTTGCATAAGATGTTGGTGAGGCCTAATTTAGAATATTGTGTCTAGTTTGGTCACCTACCTACAGGAAAGATGTCAATAAGATTGAAAGAGTGCAGAGAACATTTACAAAGATGTTCAAAGATCATTAAGTAACTTTATGTTCTCAGTAGATATATGTCACCATATACAACCCTGAGATTAATTTTCTTGTCGGTATACTCTACATTAGAATAATAACCATAATAATGGATTCAATGAAAGAGCACAGCAACTTGTGCAAACGACAACAAACTGTCGAATACAAAAAGAAAGAAATAATGATAATAATATTGAGAAGATGAAGAATCCTTGAAAGTGAATTTTATAGGTTGTGTGAACTTGAGGACCTGAGTTATAGGGAAAGGTTGAATAGGTTAGGATTTTATTCCCTGGAGCATCAAGGTATACAAATTTGCAAGCAGTATAGATCGGGTAAATGCAAGCAGGCTTTTTCCACTGAGGTAGTGTGAGACTAGGACAAGAGGTCAGGGGTTAAGGATGAAATGTCTGAGAACATGAGGGGGAGCATCTTTACTCAGAGGGTGGTGAGAGTGTGGAATGAGCTGCCTGAGGAAGTGGTGGATGCTGGTTCAATTTCAACACTTAAGAGAAGTTTGGATAAGTACATTGGTAGGGGTGCATGGAGGGCTGTGGTCCAGGTGCAGGTCACTTGGACTAGGCAGATTAATAATAGGCATGGACTAGATGGGCTAAATAGTCTGTTTCTGCACTGTAGTGTTCTGTGATTCTATCAGACCTTCCACCCTCCCTATCTAGCCCCTTCCTGTCCTGACTACTGCATTTTTTCACTTTAGCGTTTAAATTTGTTCCATCTTTCCCATCGATTACATCACCTTTTTGGACCCTGCCCTTCTTGCCAGACTAGCTTAAACCCTTCCAAGCAGCACCAAGCAAATCTCTCTGCCAGGATAATCGCTCTCTTCCAGTTTGGCTGCAACTCATCTCTCTTATACAGGACCCACCCATCCCAGAAAAGAGTCCAGTAATTTCTGTAGCTTAAACTCTCCCTCCTGCACCAGCTCCCTAGCCACACTTAACTGTATTATTTTTTAGTATCTTGCCTCACGAGGTGGAGGGGTGGAGATACATCTCTACTAAAGGAGGTGTAATGTGATCCTTCCCTCCGCTAGCCTGTGTAGATCACCCTTGAGCAAGGTGTAGCATCTACTTAGCACCCACTTCCTCAATCACGGTCACGTGATGCCATGGGAGCAGGTGGTGGATGGTCGTATGAGCAGCTGATGCAGGTCGCAAGTCCTGGTAGTGCGACACAGTTGTCCCTGATGACCACACCTGCAATAGGTGCATCCAGCTGCAGCTCCTATCAAACCGAGTTAGGGAATTGGAGCAGGAGCTGGATGAACTACGGATCATTCGGGAGGCAGAGGCAGAGATAGATAAGAGTTATCGGGAGGTAGTCACACCGAAAAGACAGGAGGTAGGCAAATGGGTGACAGTCAAGAGAGGCAGGGGGAGCAGACAGAGAGAGAAGAGCACCCCTGTGGCCGTTCCCATCAAAAATAAGTATACCGTTTTGGATACTGTTGGTGGGGATGACCTACCAGGAACAAGCTGCAGTGGTCCTGTCTCTGGCACTGAGGTTGGACCCTCGACTAGGAAGGGGAGGAGGGAAGAGAAGAGAGCGGTAGTGATAGGGGACTCTATAGTCAGGGGGGCGGATAGGAGATTTTGTGGGGAAGATCGGGAGTCTCGGATGGTATGTTGCTTCCCTGGTGCTGGGGTCTGAGACATCTCAGATCGGGTGCAGGTTATTCTCGAGAGGGAGGGCAAGAATCCAGATGTTGTGGTCCATGTAGGGACCAACGACATGGGTAGGATGAGTGAGGGGGTCCTGCGTAGTGAGTTCAGGGAGTTAGTTGCGAAGCTGAAGAGCAGAACCTCCAGGGTAACAATCTCAGGATTGCTACCTGTGCCATGTGCGAGTGAGGCAAGGAACAGGAGGATTATAAAGATTAATACGTGGCTGAGAGGATGGTGCAGGAGGGAGGGCTTCAGGTTTGTAGATAATTGGGTTTTGTTCCAGGGAAGGTGCGATCTGTTCCGAAGGGATGGTTTACACCTGAACTGGAGTGGTACTAACATTCTTGCAGGGAAGTTTGCTAGTGCTTCTTGGGGGGGTTTAAACTAAATTTGCAGGGGGTGGGGATCCAGAATGTGAGAGAGGATAGCGAGAGGAAGAATAAAGGACAGGTGGGGACTACACGGTTCCGGAATATTAAGTGTGTAGTAGAGAAAGGTGAGGCGGAACAAGTGATAAGGAGGACACAGAGGGATGGTCTGACAGATCATGGAGTTAAATGTGTTGAACGAATAAGTAAATTTAGGAAGGACAACAAAATTCTTGGGGCATATAGCCCGATGGGAGTTCGGGAAGCTGGGTTAAGCACAATAGGCAGCGATTCAAACAGAGAGAGGAGAAATGGGCTAAAAATTCTATATCTGAATGCACAAAGTGTCAGAAATAAGGCAGATGAGCTTGAAGCCCAGGTGCGAATGGGTAACTATGATGTTTTTGGGATAATGGAGACATGGCTGCAGGGAGATCAGACCTGGGAAATGAATGTACAAGGGTATACGTGCTTTCGTAGGGACAGAAATGTGGGCAGAGGGGGTGGGGTGGCCCTGTTGGTGAGGAATGAGATTCAGTCCTTTGCAAGGGGGAACATAGGGTCAGGAGAAATAGAGTCTGTGTGGATAGAACTGAGGAACAGTAAGGGCAAAAGGACCCAAATGGGTGTTGTCTACAGGCCACCAAACAGTAGCATGGAAATTGGGTGCAAGTTGAATAGGGAGTTAACATTGGCATGTGGCAAAGGTAATGTCGCAGTAGTTATGGAGGATTTCAACATGCAGGTGAACTGGGAGAATCAGGTTGGTGCTGGACCCCAGGATAGGGAGTTTGTAGAGTGTCTACGGGATGCTTTCTTGGAACAGGTTGTACGAGAGCCGACCAGGGACAAGACTATTCTGGATTTAGTGTTATGTAATGAACAGGATTTGATAAGTGATCTTGCAGTA
Source organism: Hemitrygon akajei (assembly GCF_048418815.1). NCBI lineage: Eukaryota > Metazoa > Chordata > Chondrichthyes > Myliobatiformes > Dasyatidae > Hemitrygon > Hemitrygon akajei. Next base: position 9,607,968 of record NC_133146.1, read on the forward strand.
AAGGAGCCATTAGGAGGTAGTGATCATAATATGATAAGTTTTTATCTGCAATTTGAGAAGGATAAGGGCAGCTCGGAGGTGTCGGTGTTACAGTTGAACAGGGGAAACTATGGAGCCATGAGGGAGGAGCTGGCCAAAGTTGACTGGACGGATAGCCTAGCAGAAAAGACAGTGGAACAGCAATGGCAGGTATTCTTGGGAATAATGCACAAGGTGCAAAATCAGTTCATCCCCCGGAGAAGGAAGGATTCAAAGGGGGGAAAGGGGCCACAGTGGTTGACAAAGGAAGTCAGAGATTGCATAGCATTAAAAAAAAAAGGAAGTATGACAGAGCTAAGGTGAGTGGGAGGACAGATGATTGGGAAGTTTTTAAGGAACAACAGAACTTAACTAAAAAGACAATACGGGGAGAAAAAATGAGGTACGAACGCAAGCTAGCCAGGAATATAAAGGAAGATAGCAAAAGCTTTTTTAGGTATGTGAAGAGAAAGAAGATAGTTAAGAACAATGTTGGGCCCTTGAAGAATGAATTGGGTGAAATTGTTATGGGAAGCAGAGAAATGGCAGAAGAATTTAATGAGTACTTTAGATCTGTTTTCACTAAGGAAGACACAAGCAATCTCCCAGATGTATGGATGGGCCAAGGACATAGGGTAACAGAGGAAATGAAACAGATTGACATTGGGAAGGAAACGGTGCTGAGAAGACTGATGGGACTGAAGGCTGACAAATCCCCAGGTCCAGATGGTCTGCATCCTAGGGTACTAAAGGAGGTGGCCCTGGAAATTGCGGATGCATTGGTAATCATTTTCCAATGTTCCTTAGATTCAGGATCAGTTCCTGAGGATTGGAGAAAGGCTAATGTTATCCCACTTTTTAAGAAAGGAGGGTGGGAGAAAACAGAGAACTATCGACCTGTCAGCCTGACATCAGTGGTGGGGAAGATGCTAGAGTCCATTATTAAGGATGAAATAGTGGCATATCTAGATAGCAGTGATAGGATTGGGCCGAGCCAGCATGGATTTACCAAGGGTAAATCATGCTTGACTAATCCGTTGGAGTTTTTCGAGGATGTAACCAGGAAGTTAGACAAGGGAGATCCAGTGGATGTAGTGTACCTCGATTTTCAGAAGGCATTTGATAAGGTCCCACATAGGAGATTGGTGGGTAAAATCAAAGCTCAGGGCATCGGGGGGAAGACATTGACATGGATAGAAAACTGGTTGGCAGATAGAAAGCAAAGGGTAGCGGTGAATGGGTGTTTCTCAGAATGGCAGGTGGTGACTAGTGGGGTGCCACAGGGCTCGGTATTGGGACCACAGCTGTTTACAATTTACGTCAACGATTTGGATGAAGGCATTGAAAATAACATCAGCAAATTTGCTGATGGTACTAAGCTGGGTGGCAGTGTGACGTGATGAGGATGTTAGAATTCAGGGTGACTTGGATAGGCTGGGTGAGTGGGCAGATAATTGGCAGATGATGTTTAATGTGAATAAGTGTGAGGTTATCCACTTTGGGAGTAAGAACAGGAAGGCAGATTATTATCTGAACGGTGTAGAGTTAGGTAAGGGAGAAATACGAAGAGATCTAGGAGTCCTTGTTCATCAGTCACTGAAGGTGAATGAGCAAGTGCAGCAGGCAGTGAAGAAGGCTAATGGAATGTTGGCCTTTATTACAAAGGGAATTGAGTACAAGAGCAAGGAAATCCTCTTGCATTTGTACAGAGCCCTGGTGAGACCACACCTGGAGTATTGTGTACAGTTTTGGTCTCCAGGGTTAAGGAAGGACATCCTGGCTGTAGAGGAAGTACAGCGTAGATTCACGAGGTTAATTCCTGGGATGTCTGGACTGTCTTACGCAGAGAGGTTAGAGAGACTGGGCTTGTACACGCTGGAATTAAGGAGATTGAGAGGGGATCTGATTGAAACATAAAAGATTATTAAGGGATTGGACAAGATAGAGGCAGGAAATATGTTCCAGATGCTGGGAGAGTCCAGTACCAGAGGGCATGGTTTGAGAATAAGGGGTAGGTAATTTAGGACAGAGTTAAGGAAAAACTTCTTCTCCCAGAGAGTTGTGGGGGTCTGGAATGCACTGCCTCAGAAGGTAGTGGAGGCCAATTCTCTGGATGCTTTCAAGAAGGAGCTAGATAGGTATCTTATTGATAGGGGAATCAAGGGATATGGGGACAAGGCAGGAACCGGGTATTGATAGTAGTTGATCAGCCATGATCTCAAAATGGCGGTGCAGGCTCGAAGGGCCGAATGGTCCACCTCTGCATCTATTGTCTATTGCCTGTATTGTGACCACTGATGCCAGGCAGACAGTCTCCGAAGAGTATTGATAATGGCTGGGGTCACCCGTCTTGTAAAGACACTGCCCAGAAGAAGGCAATAGCAAAACACTTGTGTAGAAAAATTTGCCTGGAATAACTGTGGTCATGGGAAGACCATGATCGCCCATGTCATACAACGTGTAGTGATGATGATAACTGTACTGCTGCTGCAAAACCACAAATTTCACTATATACGTCAGTGATAATAAACCTGATTCGGATTTAATGTATTTTCCATTCCATATACGTTTCTCTTTAAAAGAGTATCTGTTTCTTTGGATCCATGTTGTTCTTAGGAAGCCTTTATATATTTCTGTTAAATTTGGCTTTACAAATAGATCCCATGCAGTCTCTGTAAATATCACAGCCTTCTCTTGTTCTGTTGCTGCTGAGATTACACCTGTTACAGTGGCAAACATGGGACTCGTATCAGTTCCACTTCCCATACCGACTCTGACATGTCAGTCCGTGGCCCCACTGCTGCCGCAATGAAGCCACACTCTGGTTGGAGGAGTAACACTTTGTATTCCATCTGGATAGCCTCCAATCTGATGGCATAAACATTGATTTCTCGAACTTCCTGCAATGCCCCCACTTCACCACTCACCATTCCCATTTCCCTCTCTCACCTTATCTCCTTACCTGCCCATCACCTCCCTCTGGTCCTCCTTCCCTTTCTTCCATGATCTTCTACCCTCTCCGATCAGATTCCCCTTTCTCCAGTCCTTTATCTCTTCCACCAACCAATTAACTTCCCAGCTCTTTATTTCACCCCCTTCCCGGTTTCATCTATCACCTACCCGCTTGTGCTTCTTCCTCCTCTCCTCCACCTTATTCTGACTTCTCCCCTACCTTTCTGGTCGTGATGAAGGGTCTCGGCCTTAAACTTTGGCTGTACTCTTCCATAGATGCTGCCTGGCCTGCTGAGTTCCTCTAGCATTTTGTATGTGTTGCTTTGGATTTCCAGCATCTGCAGATTTTTTCGTGTTTGTGACACTAATTCAAGCTAATTAGTGCAGTCACATTCCTTGGATGTATTACCATACCCTGATTTGTTTATTTGTAATTAAAGCTTGTGTTTGGACAGAAACTCTAACCCTGGCCATCAGATGTTTTCCCCCATTCTGCAGGTTGCCCTTTTCATTTTGTCTTTGGGATAATAACAAGAAACCATTTGTTCCTTACTTTACGGACTTTGGTAGATTTGTGCAAATTCATACAGGGCTGGAAGGCAATGTACAGAATTATGTTGAGTCTTGCTGAAGAAAACGTGCAGACAATTGATAAATTCATTAGTCGGAAATATCTTTAGAACAGTGTGTTAAAGTGGATCTAAATCTATGAAAATACTGGCGTGGAAACTGGAAAAAAGACAGCAGAAAATACAATTCATAGAAATAGGGATCCAAGAACAAAAGTGATGGGTATACGGCAGAGTGGTATAAAGATTTTAAAAATGAGTTAATTCCTGTTTTACTCCTCACACTGAACTGGGCTCTAAAAAAGGCGCAAATGCTACCCAGCTGAAAGGAGGCGATAATCTCAGCTATACCGAAAGAAGGCAAGGATAAAATGGAATGTGGGTCATTTAGAGCAATATCTGTTCTTAATGTAGATTATTTACCTCCATCATGACCAAACGATTAGAGGAGTTTCTACCCACACTGATACGTAACGATCAGACAGGTTTTATACAACAACACCAAACACAAGACAATATACGAAGGACACTTCACATTATGGATCATATACAAAAAATAAAATTGAAGCAATAGTGATTAGTGTGGACGCTGAAAAGGCATTTGATTCTGTTAATTGGAGTTTTCTTTACAGAGTTTTACATGGATTTGGTTTACATGACACAATTATTAAAACTATACAGGCACTATATGACAATCCTACTGCTAGGATTAAAATCAACAGATATTTATCAAATAGTCTTACCCTAGAAAGGGGCACGAGACAGGATTGTGCATGGGCTACTCTTCATATTATATCTGGAATTATTAGCTCAATACATCAGACAAAATTAAGCTATTAAAGGGTCAGAGCATAAGTTGGCTTGTTACGCGGATGACATTTTGATATGTCTAGGGCAACCAACATACTCTTTACCTAAATTGATGCAATCTTTTGAACAATATGGTCAATTATCAGGATACAAGATCAACATAGATAAAACCCTCAGAAACTCTCATATAACTATAGCCCACCAAGAGAAATTGAAAGTAGGTATCCTTGGGCATGGCAAACAGAGTCTTTCAAATATTTGGGCATCCTGATGCCAAAAGATTTGGCAAAATTATCAGAATGCAATTATCAGCCTATATATAAAAAAATTAAGGAAGATATAACAAGATGGAACCTGATTCCTTTTTTTAGTCTCAGTTCAAGGATTGAATCCATTAAAATGAATATATTGCCCAGACTATTATATCTCTTTCAGACCCTACCAATAGAAATTAACCAAAATCAATTCAATGACTGGAACAAAATGTTATCAAGATATATTTGGCAAGGTGAAAGGCCTAGAGTTCGTGTCAAAACTGTGCAATTAGCCAAAGAAAAGGGGGGGGGGTGGGGCCTACTTTCTCAGAGATGATTATTTTGCAGCACAGTTGAGAGCTGTGATATGTTGGTGTAACCCATCATATGACGCTCAATGGAAACACATTGAGGAGGGGATACTTCCCATCCCCATACAGGCAATTTTGGCTGACAACAACCTACAAGGTACATGAATACTATTGATAACCCATGGGTGAAATGGCCTCTTATAATATGGAAAACTATTATAAAAGAATATAAACTATAGGGAGATATTGCAATTCTTAAATGGTGTGCATATGACTCGTATTTTATGCTGAATAAACTGGATGCTAGATTTAAGGACTGGACAGCTAAAGGAATAACAGTTCTTAGCAATATAATGAAAGAAGGAACACTGTTCAGTTTTGAAATGCTTAAAGAGAAACACTTATTAGAAAAACAAGACTTTTATCAGTATTTGCAGATGTGACAGTATGTTAATAGGGTTAAAAATATAACCACAAGTACATGTTTGATAGAGCTATTTAGAAAAGCACATAATTCAGATAATGGTAGTAGAATCATTTCAAGCATGTATAGGGTTTGTCAAATCTTAAAACACCTTCGACTTCATACAGTGTGCTTAGCCCACTGCTCTCCTCTCTGTATACACATGACAGTGTGGCTAGGCATAGCTCAAATACCATCTATAAATTTGCTGACGATACAACCATTGTTGGTAGAATCTCAGGTGGTGACGAGAGGGTGTACAGGAGTGAGATATGCCAACTAGTGGAGTGGTGCCACAGCAACAACCTGGCACTCAACATCAGTAAGACGAAAGAGCTGATTGTGGACTTCAGCAAGGGTAAGACGATGGAATACATACCAGTCCTCATAGAGGGATCCGAAGTGGAGAGAGTGAGCAGCTTCAAGTTCCAGGCTGTCAAGATCGCTGAGCATCTAACCTGGTCCCAACTTATCGATGTAGACATAAATAAAGCGAGACAGCAGCTATACTTTATTAGGAGTTTGAAGAGATTTGGCATGTCAACAAATACACTCAAAAACTTCTATAGTTGTACCATGGAGAGCATTCTGACAGGCTGAATCACTGTCTGGCATGGAGGGGCTACTGCACAGGACCGAAAGAAGCTGCAGAAGGTTGTAAGTCTAGTCAGCTCCATCTTGGGCACTAGCCTACAAAGTACCCAGGACAGTTTTAGGGAGCGGTGTCTCAGAAAGGCAGCTTCCATTATTAAGGACCCCCAGCACCCAGGGCATGCCCTTTTCTCACTGTTACCATCAGGTAGGAGATACAGAAGCCTAAAGGCACACACTCAGCGATTCAGGAACAGCTTCTTCCCCTCTGACGTCTGATTCTTAAATGGACTTTGAAGCTTTGGACACTACCTCACTTTTTTAATATACAGTATTTCTGTTTTTGCACATTTAAATCTATTCAAAATATGTAAAATTGATTTGTTTATTATGTTTTTTATGTTTTATTTTCTCTGTGCTAGATTATGTATTGCATTGAACTGCTGCTGCTAACTTAACAAATTTCACGTCACATGCTGGTGATAATAAACCTGATACTGATTCTGATTCTGACTTTTCATGGTTCCTCCTGGCTTTCCTAATTCCCTTCTTACATTCATTGCTGGTTTCTTTATATTCCCCGGGCTTCATTTGATACTAACTTCCGAAGCTTTCCATACTTTTCCTTTTTCATCTTGGCTAAATTCATCACCTCTCTGGACATCCAAGTTTCTCTTATCTTTCTATCGTTGTCTTTCCTTCTAGCAGGAACATACCTTTCCTGTACTCTGTGCAATTGACCTTTAAAAAACTTCCACATGTCTGATGTAGACTTGCCAAAGAAAAGGTGTTTCCAATTAACACTTCTTAGTTCCTGCCTAATGCTCTCGTAATTTGCCCTACTCCAATTTAAAACTCTCCCGCAAAGAGCATACCTATCCTTATCTACAGCTATCTTGAAAGTTAAGGAGTTGTGGTCACTGTCCCCTAACTGTTCACCCAGTGGAAGGTCAGTCACTTGGCCAGGCTCATCCTCTAACACCAGAACCAGTACAGACCCTCCTCTCGTTGTACTGTCCACATTTCGATTTAAGAAACCATCCTGGATACACTTAACAAATTCAGCCCCACCTAAACAATAGTAAATTTACCTTGAACTTCTATCAAGACATCTCTCAACCTCCATTGCTCCCAGAGAAAAGACCTAGCTCATTCAACCTATCCTCATAAAACGTGCTGTCTGATCCCTATCAGCATCCTGGTAAATCTCATTTGCACTCCCTCTAAAGCTTCTAAATCCTTCATATAATGTGAATCTGATGTAACCCCTCCTGTAGATATTGCCGATGGTGAGGAGGGTTGTGCCTGTGACGTACTGGGCAGAGCCCACTTCTCAGTGCAGCTTCTTGTATTCCTGAGTATTCATCTCATCTCCATCCCTATTACCTTTCCCTTAGGAACAGACTGCATTCATCTCATCTCCATCCCTATTTCCTTTCCCTCAGGAACAGACTGTGCATTCATCTCATCTCCATCCCTATTTCCTTTCCCTTAGGAACAGACTGTGCATTCATCTCATCTCCATCCCTATTTCCTTTCCCTCAGGAACAGACTGTGTGCATTCATCTCATCTCCATCCCTATTTCCTTTCCCTTAGGAACAGACTGTGCATTCATCTCATCTCCATCCCTATTTCCTTTCCCTCAGGAACAGACTGTGTGCATTCATCTCATCTCTATCCCTATTCCCTTTCCCTCAGGAACAGACTGTGTGCATTCATCTCATCTCTATCCCTATTCCCTTTCCCTCAGGAACAGACCGTGTGTATTTACTCTGTCTCTGCCCCTCATGATGAAGGTCAAACTTGGCCCTTCTTCCCAAGTGGTTGGAAAATACTGATTTTAAAAAATGCCAAATTGTCCAAGAAGCAGGCATCTGCCTGGCAAAAATTCTGTTCTGCTGAAGCAGGAACCTTGTGCTTATCAATCGTTTTCCCTTCAGCACAGGCCACAAAGAACATTGCTTGCTGTGGAGCCAGCTCACTATCACGTGCCCATTACACAGCTGTGTTGACTTCTGGTGGGCAGAAAAATTCTGTACTTTCAGAACCTTGGATTTCCCACAGAAAGTGTTATGGATGAGAAACAGCACCAGTTTGACTGTATTCATTCAATCTGCATAATTTATTTACCTCTATAAGGTGACCCCCCTCAGTCCCATATGCTCCGAGGAATAAAGTCCTAACTTGGCCAACCTCTCCTTATAATTAATGCCCTTGAGCTCGTCCTCCTCAAATTGCAGTGTGAATTTTATCACATTATGATAGAATTACACGCTGCATCACTTCATGGTACGGAAACTGCATTGCGGCAGTCAGGAAGTCTCCAAAACAGGTAGTCAAAACTGCCCAACAAATTTCCAGCACTTGCCTACATATCTTCAAGAACATGTAGTCACATCAAGTCACTTTTATTATCATTTCAACCATAACTGCTGGTACAGTACATAGTAAAAATGAGACAATGTTTTTTCAGGACCATGGTGTTACATGACACAGTACAAAAACTAGACTGAACTATGTAAAAAAAAACAACACAGAAAAAAACTACACTATGTACACAGAAAGGTGCAGGAAAAGGGCCAGTAACATCACAAAGGACCTCACCCACTCTGCTCATGCACTATTTGTCCCATTCCCATCAGGGAAGAGATTACATAGCATCCAAGCCAGGACCAGACTCCTAAATGGTTACTGTCCCCAGGCAGTGAGACTTGTCAACTCCTCTACCCACTGACTGACCCTGCTAAGCCCCCAACCACCACTACGTTATAATTTTCTATCAGTCACTTTATGTACAGACTCTCCTGTGCCTAGCATCAGTTTGTGAACATTCTATGTATATAAGCTAACTTGTGTACTTGTACATTACTGTACAAAAGTCTTAGACACCCTAGATGTTTTGTATGGTTTCTGATGATATGACTTCCGCAGAGCCCTAATCTCAACGTCATTGCGACTGTCTAGGATTACCTGGAGAGACAGTCAAAGTCTGCAGAAGAACTGTGGCAAGTTCTCCAAGATCCTTGGAACAACCTGCCAGCCAATCTTTTTATAAAACTGCACGGCAGTGTATCTAAGAGAATCAATGCAGTTTTAAAGGCAAAGGGTGGTCACACTAAATATTGATTTGATTGAGTATTTTTACTGCTTGCTGCTCTTTGTCGTAATTGCTTTGATATTTGGAAACTTTTCATTATTTTTGAAAGCACCTTCACATTACAGAATTTTGTTTACATGGGTAAGTGCAGGTAGGAATGGGGTGAGGATGAATGTGTGGCTGAGGAGATGGTGCAGGGGACAGGGTTTCAAGTTCTCGGACCATTAGAACCTTTTCTGGGGAAAGGGTGACCTGTACAAGAGGGACGGGTTGCACCTGAACTGGAGGGGAACCAACATCCTGGCCAGGAGGTTTGCTAATTCCACCTGGAATGTTTAAAATCATTTTGCAGGGGTCTGGGAACTGGTGCACCAGATTAGTAAGGGAGGGATTGGACCAGAAGGTAGATGTCAGGTAAAGTATTGAAAGGCAAAATTGAAATAACAAGTAAGATGGGTTGGATAGTTTTGAAGTGTGTGTATTTTAATGCTAAGGGTATTATGGGTGTTATTGATTTACTTTTTAGCTGGTTTGGCACAACATTGTGGGCTGAAGGGCCTGTTCCTGTGCTGTACTATTCTAGGTTCTTGGTGCTTAAGACTTTTGCACAGTACTGTATTTAGTATGATTTTTGTTATTAGTGTTCTTATTGTGGTTTTTTTTTGCTGCATCAGATCCAGAGTATATTATTCCATTCTCCTTTACACTTGTGTACCGGAAAATGATATTAAACAATCTTGAATCCTTCCCACATCTATTCTTTTCCTCAGCTGCCTATCACCTCTTTCTGGTACTCCTCCTACTTCCATGGTTTCTCTCCTCTCCTGTCAGGTTTCTATTCAATCCTTTACCTCTTCCAGCAATTATCTCCAAGCTTCATTCCCTGGTCTCATCCTTCACCTGCCAGCTTGTACTCCTCACCCTCCTTCCACCTTCTACATCTGCCCCCTTTTCTAGTTCTGATGAGGGGTTTCTGGCCCACTGCTTCGACTGTTTATTCCTCTCCATTGATGCTGCCTGACTTGCTGAGTTTCTCCAGCATTTTGTGTGCGTTGCTTAGAATGTCTTGTTGTTGCAGTCAGTTTGTTAGGAAGAGGCGCCACCTTATGGCAGTATTAATTTTTCTTGCAATTGGTCCTTTAGGCTGCTGCTGTCGTTGATCCTTTCCAGCTGTCCGAGAAACCGGCAGAGGGACAGAATCCATCCTGTGCAACAGCGTGTTGCACACCGAGCAAGGGTTGCTGCTGAATCGCCTGCATCCACTGGAGGAAAGAGATTTACTTGCTTAGATAATCAGCAAACATAATATCTATGAATGATTGGAGGGAAGAGAGAGGTTGGCCTGAAGAGGGTCAGAATTGAATACTGCACCATCGTGCCTTCTTCACCACTGCACTCATAAGAATAGTGCAGCAGCCATCTCATTGTCCCCGTGTGATTGTGGGACTGCTGAGGTCATGTATTGCCTCCTGCAGCTGGTCCTGCTGAATTTAACGTGTAATCTTAAATGATGCTGTTTTAGAAACTCCCAGGAGTTTCTGTGTTGAGTGTGCCTGTGACAAGGTCACAGTGCACAACAATCCAACACATACTTCATGGGCAATGTCGATGGAAAGTGATTTTGCTTTTTAATCTACCTGACGGGGTGTGGGAGGGGGGGAAGAAATTCCTCTTCGTAGGTGAATGTGACTCCATTCTGAGAGCTATTGGCACCAACAAAGTTCAAAGTACATTAATTATTGTATTCATATTTAATACAACCTTGAGAGGTCTTTCAGGCAGCCGCAAAACAAAGAACCTATTAAAAAACAAAGTCTGTCAAAGCCAGCAGATAGCATTCAGAACTGAAGCGTTAAGAAAACGAGGCCACAGACACGAAGCCAGGCATCAATGCAGCCAGAGCAGGCCACAGAGCTGAGCCAACACGGCAGCACTGCGAGCAGAACCCCCGGTCCCGACACCCCGATCACATCTCAGCTCTTACCAGACCATAGAGAAGGCTCAAAGCTCGCGCTTTCGGACTGGCTAGGATTCTGGATACAGCGGAGGGCTGAGGTTTCTATTTCTTGGACGAGAGTTGACCGCTTGAATCTTCAAGCCATAGAAGGCTGCAGAGTCATTCTGGTTAATGAAGACTGCGGTTGGCATGGATTGTGAGCTGCAGGTAGTCCAAGTCTCAGAAAGCTAGAAGGGAGCAGAGAGCATTGCTGTTTGATAACTATATGTAAACTGAGTGCTTCAGCCATTGTGCTCACCAACTTTGTCTTTGACCTTTGATCTGTGTGACACTTGACCTATGGGATGGAGGAGGAGTAAAAAGATTAACCTTGACATTGGATAGCTGATCAGACTCACAAAGCCCCTTAGCCAACTTCTGCTTTTCTTTGTGTTATGATTGGTATAAAGATTCACTAGAGAAATCCCTGATGCTTTTCCCATGCAATAAACACAACTGAGTAAATGACTGTGTGTGTGTATAATCATTGGCCATCTCTGTCAAGGTTTCAGTTCACACTTAATTGTTTTAGGGGACAACATGGGGAGTTAGGGGTCAGGTTAGAATTTAAGGGTCAGAAATGTGGGGGGGGTCCAGGTCTGAGTACTCCTTGGGTCAAAGGCTAGTGATCCCCCGTGGATGGATGTCGGTGAGGATGCGGGCTGGTGACCACTCCCCACAAACTTACAGGTCCGAAGACTGGAGGTCTTTGCAGGGGAAGGCACAACAGCTGATGAATCCTTAAGTCAGCCAGTCCAGAGTTTGAGGCCTAGAGTTCAGGGCCTGTCCTGTGGTTGATACTGAAAGTTGATGATGAAGTCAGCAAGTTGGGTAACAGAAGTCTTAAGGTCTTAGCCCTGGGTCTGCGATTTTGTGAGTCCATTGGGGAAGTCAAAGGCCCGATGCTTGTGAGGCAGGTGGAGGTAAACTGGTCAGGTGTTGGAGGTAGGGATGTGTGTTTCTGTGAAGGTGGATGGGTGGGTAGTAGAGAAGAAAGGGCTTTGTTACTGTTGATGCTTGTGTTGTTTTGCTGAACACTGGGCATGCTATGTTGGTGCCGGAATGTGTGGCAACACTTATGGCCTGTCCCCAACACATCCTTGGGGTGTATTGTTTGTTAACACAAAAGATTCATTTCACTGTATGTGATAAATCTGAAATCATCTTACATAAGGGCGGTTGAAGATCAAGACCTTGGTTTACCAGGCAGCAATGATCTTCTTTCCCCTCTAGGTTTGGATTATCTGTAGCAAATGCCCTAAAGCACTTAAGAGATATTACTAACATCTGTCTCTGCAAAATCCACTGGTGCATTGGGTAATCCAGTGTCCTTCCCAGACCGACATCAATGATTAATTACATTCATTTCACATCAATCTCCAGGCCAATTTTTTGCATTTTTAACACATGCTTCTAGAGAAAAACCTAGTTGAGCTCCCTTTACAATGTCCCATTGAACATCAGGGCAGGAAGAAAAGGGTTTAAATACATAAAGCTCTTGTGAGACTGTCCCATAAAACATCTGCATGGGAGGTCCAACAACAGTTAGGGAAAAGAATATAGCCTACTGACCATTAAAACAGTATGGACAAGAAGTCAAGCTAAAGGCAGAAACTTTGGGCATGTGATAAAATACTAGTGGTCACACTACAGTGCAGTACAGACCCTTCAGTCCACAATGTGCTGACCTTTTAATCTGTTCTAAAGATCAGTATAACTTCCCTCCCACATAACCCTCCATTGTTCTATCATCAATGTGCCTATCTGAGTCTCTTAAATATTGCTACCATATCCTCCTCTACCACCACCCCTGGTAACACATTCCATTCATCCCATCACTCTCTGTGAAAAAAAAACTACCTTTGACATCTCCCCCTATATTTATATCACCTTAAAATTATGCTCCCTTGTATTAACCATTTCTCCCGTTCTATCAAGTACCCTCTTATCCTCTTTCACCCAAGCTCAATTTACCCTCATAAGACATCAGATTCATGTTCTCCAATCCAGGCAGCATCCTAATAAATCTCTGCATTCTCTCTAAAACTTCCACATCTTTCCTATAACGAAGCAACCAGAACTGAATACAATAATAATCTGCAAGAGAGGCAGCAAGTGACTGATTAGATAAGTGCAAAATGAGCTTACTGTTAAAAGATGGAAAGAGAGAACAGAGAGAAATGGCACAGTTCTAATGACTTCAATAGAGGGATTTGAGTGCCTCCATCTTATTTTCTGTTATCTGATCAAAAGACAATACCATTTTGCTACCCCAGTTCCACATGCACTAATCTTGTTCTCCTGCTGTTTGATGCTTTACTGAAAATCTAAATACAACACATTCATTGGTTCTCCCTCAACCACTTTACTAAATATATCCTCAAAGAATTCCAACATTCTCTCCATTCCATTACTGCAATGATTTGGTGTTAAGGTTCAGTCTGATTTCACACTGAGCAGCACTGTGCAAAGTGTTCATTCTGCAGTCTTGCTCCATGTGCTAGACTCATTGTGCAAACAGTGGCATTTACTATGTTGAATCCACATTTTTGCAAAACATTGTGCAGGGGTTCCCAACCTTTTTTATGCCATGGATCAATACCACTAAGCAAAGGGTCTGTGGCTCCCAGGTTGGGAACTCCTGGTAGGGGCCTGATTTTTACCTTACTAGGGAATACAGTGATATTCATTGCACTAATTGATTCCATAATGGGGTACAAACTGGCAAAGGAATGTACATCATGTAGTGCAATTCCATACTTGTTCTTTTGTGTTAACACACTACTAGAATATTAGACCATAAAATACATGAACATAATTAGGCCATTTGGCTGTTGAGTCAGCTCTATAATTTCATCATGGCTGATTTATCAGTCCCCATCTTCTGCCTTCTCCCTTCATGCTCTGACTACTCAAGAATCTATCTACCTCTGCCTTAAATATACTCAATGACTTGGCCTCCACAGCCACCTGTGGCAACAAATTCCACCGATTCACTACACCCTGGCTGAAGAAATTCCTCATCTCCATTCTAAGAGGACACCCCTCTATTCTGAGGCTGTGTCCGCTAGTCTTAAACACCACAGCCCTAGGAAAAATCCTCTCCATATCCACTCTATTGAGGCCTTTCAACATCTGCTGGGTTTCAATGAGGTCACCCCTCATTCTTCTGAATTCCAGTGAGTGGAGGCCCAGAGCCATGAAACTACTCTTTATATAACAAGCCTTTCAATCCTGGAATCATTTTCATGAACCTTTGAACCCTTTCCAATGTCAGCACATCCTTTCTAAGGGGCTCAAAACTGTTCATAATTCTCCAGGTGAGGCCTCACCAGTGCTTTATAAAGCCTCAACATTATATCCTTGTTTTTATATTCCTCTTGAAATGAATACTAACATCACATTTGCCTTACTCACCACCGACTCAACCTGTAAAATAACCTCTAAGGAATCCAGCATAAGGAATCCCAAGACCCTTTGCACCTCAGAATTTTGTATTTTCTCTCCACTTAGAAAAGTCAATGCTTTTATATCTTCTACCAAAGTGCACACTTGTATGAGCATACAAGTACGATTTTGCAAATGCAGAATACTTATTCAGCTTGTCCACCATATCCTTGTCCTCCATTACTACCTCTCCAGCAGTCTGATATCTACTCTTGCCTCTCTTTTACTTTATGTATTTGAAAAAACTTTTGATATCCTTCTTTACTGCTATTGGCTAGCTTAACTTTGTATTCTATCTTTTCTTCAGGACTTTCCCAACACCATATTCGATCTGCCACTTCTTTGCCCATTCTCCTAATATGTCTAAGACTTTCTGTAGACTCTTACTTCCTCAGAACTGCCTGCTACTCCACCTATATCACAAAGCCACCAATTCCATCATCCAAGTCATTGACTTGAAAAAGAAGCCGTCTCAATACAGACCCTTGTGGGACACTACTCACCGGCAGCCAACCAGAAAACGTTCCCTTTATTCCCACACTTTGCCTCCTGCTAATCAGCCACTGCTTTATCCGTGCTAGAATCTTTCCTGCAATACCACGGGCTCATAACTTGTTAAGCAGTCTCATGTGTGGCACCTTGTCATAGGCCTTCTGAAAATCCAAAAACACAACATTCACCGGTTCTCCTTTGTCTATCTTGCTTCCTTCTTCAAAGAAATCCACCAGATTTGTCAGGCAATATTTTTCCCTTGAGGAAACCATGCTGACTACAGCCTATTTTATTATGTGCCCCTTAGTAACCCAAAATCACATCCTTAACAATCAGCTCAAACATCTTCCCAACCATCGAGGTCAGACTAATTGGCCTACAATTTCCTTTCTTCCACCTCTCTCCCTTCTTGAAGAGTGGAGTGATAATTGCAATTTTCCATTCCTCCAGACCCATGCTGGAATCTAGTGATTCTTGAAAGATCATTACCAATGCCTCCACAATCTCTTCAGCCACATTCGTGGTGGTCTAACTGACTCATCTACTTCAGACCTTTCAGTCTCCCAAGAACCTTCCCCATATTAATGCAACTTTACACACTTCTGCCACCCGACACTCTCAAATTTTTGGCTTACAGTTAGTTTCTTCCACAGTAAAGACTGATGCAAAATTCTATTCAGCTTGTCCACCATTCCCTTGTCCCTCATTACTACATCTTCAGCAGTCCAATTATCTACTCTCGCCTCTCTTTACCCGCTATGTATTTGAAGAGACTTTTGATATCCTTCTTTAATGCTATTTGCTAGCTTGTCTTCATATTTCATCTTTTCTTCATGACATTTTTAGTCTCAATCTTCTAACTTTCCACTAATTTTTGTTCTATTACATGCCTGCTCTTTGGCTTTGATTTCTTGTTGGCCACAATTGTATCATTTTGCCTTTAGCATACTTCTTCCTCTTTGGGATAAATATTCTGCACCTTCCAAATTGCTTCCAAATTCCAGCCATTGTTGCTCTGTCGTCATCCCTACCAGAGTTCTTTTCCAATCAATTTTAGCCAGCTCCTTGCTCATTCTTCTGTAATTTCCTATCTATTTATTCATTTACAGGATGTGGGCATCTCCAGCTAAGCCAGCATTTATTGCCCCATTCCTAGTTGCCCTTGAGAAGGCGGTGATGAGCTGCCATCTTCAACCGCTGCTGTCGCTGAGGTGTAGGGACACCCATAGTGCTGCTAGGGAAGAAATTCCACAATTTTGACCCATCGCCAATGAAGGATCGGCCAAATGTTTCCAAGTCAGGATGGTGAGTGACTTGGAGGGGGATTACCACGTGGTGGTGTTCCCAGGTATCTGCTGTTCTCGTCCTTCTAGATGGTAGTGGTCATGGGTCTGGAAGTCCACTATAACATTGATACATCTGATTTAGCTTTTCCTTCTCAAATTGCTGTCATGTTATGATCACTCTCCCCCTTTTTCCTTCTCAAATTGCTGTCATGTTATGATCACTCTCCCCCCTAAGCGTTCCTTTATCTCTGGTTCATTGCACAACGCCTAATCCAGAATAGCAACCACAAGCTGCTCTAAAAAGCCATCTCTTTAGGCATTCAGGAATTTTCCCTCTTAGGATCCAGCACCAACCTGATTTTCCCAATCTACCTGCATATTGACATCCCCCATGACTATTGTAA
Source organism: Hemitrygon akajei (assembly GCF_048418815.1). Classification (NCBI taxonomy): domain Eukaryota; kingdom Metazoa; phylum Chordata; class Chondrichthyes; order Myliobatiformes; family Dasyatidae; genus Hemitrygon; species Hemitrygon akajei. Next base: position 9,624,659 of record NC_133146.1, read on the forward strand.
CATTTCCCTTATGGCATACTTTATCTCCCATTGTAATTTGTAGACCACATCTTTAATACCGCTTGGGGGTCTGTATATAATTCTCATCAGGGTCTTCTTACCTTTGTAGTCCCTTAGCTCTTCCCACAATGATTCAACACTTCTGACCCTATGGCACCTTTCTAATGATTTAACTTTTTACCTTCAGAGCCATGCCACCCGCTTTGCCTTCCTGTCTGTCTTTTGATACAATGTGTATCCTTGGACGTTAAGCTCCCAGCTATAATCTTCCTTCAGCCACAATTCAGTGATCTCCATGTCGTACCTCCCAATCTGTAACTGTGCTACAGGTTCATCTACCTTACTCCATATACTGCACACATTCAAATATAACACCTTCAAGTCCTTTATTCACCGTTTTTGATTTGCCCACCTGCGACTCATCCTGCTGTGATTGAGTCTCTCAAAATACTTGAGTATTTTGTGTCACAGTTCAATACAAAATGCTACAATGTTTTCTCTTGTTCTGGGTATGTTTAAAAATTTACAAAAGTGCAGAGTTTGATTTGTAATTTTACACTCTGGAGATTAGCACAGGTTTTCAATCATTCCACAGTGATTATGCAGTAAAAACATTACATGTGTGACCACAATGAGGTATCATGTCCCCTTTCTGCTGCATCCTGTGGGGAGGACGGGTGTAGGTTGGGGAGCTTGATATTTTGTACAGATTTTACCCCTCATCTTTCTTGGCAATGAAGATTTTAAAATCATTGTTTAATCAATACTGCATACAGTTGCAATCTGTTATAGTCATGGGGCACTTCTCCTGTACACATTTTCATTCAACCACTCTGTGAAGACAATACTCAATCCCACAACATAGAATCTGACTGAAAACCACTTTGATTCTAAATCTCTTGAACTTTCCACCATTCAGATCAATTGCATTGAAATATTTCACAGTAGTTGTCAGGTGCAAACACAGGACAGAGCAGAGGTCTCAGATCTGTCTCTTGCACACAGCTATAATTCTAATAATGATGATTCTACTGGATCAGCACCATTCATTCCTTGGTTACAGGACTTGCAACATAGGGTCAGGAACCCATGGGGGACAGGAAGAGAGAGAGAGCACTGGCAGGGGTGGAGCCATGTCATAGCTGTGGCTACTCCACCTCCTTTCAACTGCACTCTGCTGCAACACATCACACACCCACACACACTTAAGAAATATAGGACCATGCTTATGGAATTCATTACCACAGACATCTGTGGAGGCCAAGTCAATGGGTATATTTAAAGCAGAAGTTGACAGGTTCTTGATTAGTAAAGGTGTTAAATGTCACAGGAGAATGGGGTTCAGCAGACACAATTGGCCAAATGGCTTAGTTCTGCTCCTATGTCTTGTTGTCTAAGCCACTCAACCCCTTCTGCTTTCTTTGGATTGCAGTGTGATCACCACTGATCACTAACTTCACACTACTTCCCATGACTCCTTTATTTTGACTCTTCCTGTGCGTACATTCCATGACCATTCCGCACCTCCTATCTGCCGCTTGTAGCAAGGGAAGATTGTCAACGACAGTTGAATGGTGTTCCAGACAAACTGGATAGCTCCTGGAGAAAAGAAACAGAGTGCACCTGAAATTTAAGAGAAGAATTAGTTGCACCTAGCACACCTCACTCATCTATATAGGTGTCTTTACCTGTGAGTTGTATATAATACACCAAAGGTCCTGTTTTCAAGCAACCCCAATGAACAGAGTCTTTGGTCCATTCTCATCCACTTACAAGTTTTCCAGTGTCGGCTGGCTTTGATTATGTACGGTTAAGGAAATGAGGGGTGAATACTGGCAGAATGGATTTAAAGAAGCGTCAATACTCCTTTGTTTACCTGCTATCCTAGATGAAAAACTGCTTGTTCCTAAGCATATCCTGATAATAATTCAGTGCCCATTTAATTATGAATCATTTCTTTATTAAAGTTATTCACTTTTGAAGTATAAAATGAGAAACTCCATTAACCAACTCCAGGCCAAGTTAATCGTTTTCCATTTCCATAATTAGCCCCATTAATGATTGCACAGGTTGTACCTGCTCTAAGGAAACCAAGACAGAGAGAGTGAAGAGGCACTCAATATGAAAAAACAAAACCGTAATGCATACTGAACTGAGAAATAACACAAAGGACAAAGTGGAATGAAAAATCATTTAGAATAAAACCATTTTAACCAAATGGAATGATAGAATCAGAATAAACAAAACAATGAAATCACAAAATATACAAATAAATCATATACAAAATAAATAGTCTGTAATCTACAAAGTCTTTACCATTGTTAATTATAAATGTCATTTAACTGACAATTTTATGAAACTTACACTTCATCCATAGATTTTTTGTGCTTAATATATACATAGTTATGAATACTGTAGTCAGAATACTTCACCTCAGAGTCAGTTTTGTACAATATAATACAAACTGCAATTTACTTGCAAATTTGATTGATTAAACAATATGTAATGATAGTCTATCTGCCATAAGAACACTTACAGTTACAGCCTTGTTTCTCAATTGTGAAAAACCCTTTTTTTTTACATTCGTCCATTGGTGGATTTGGCATATTTACCTGCTATGTAGACACGACTATATCTTCCAAAGGAGTTCTAGAGTCCATATATATTGGAGTGTTATTCACAGTTTGCATACAAGTGTTGAAATCAATTAAGTCAATGATGTTTTGTGCAAATGTGGAATCAAGTTTCCATTTTCAAGTTACAATTTAAATGCCCAGCAACCCCAACTCTTTTGGGATAGAATATGCAGTAACATCCCATTTAATGCAACGGATGTTTAAAATGTCAAACACCTACTAAATTAAGCTGGAGAAATGGAAGCATTTTCAAAATTCCGAACATTCACCTTCAATGACCATCATAAATCACACGCCATAATTTAAAACAAATTTTAGTCTCACACTTAATCTCAATGGGTCGTCATTTAAAAAAATACACATTTCTCTTCCCAGCCAGAATGTGGTGCTTTATACTACTTTCCAACATTTACCATTCTCCTTTTGTGCAAGGAAAATCAAAAGAAAACATGAAAATAAAGAAGGATAACAAGCCACCAGTGTGCAGAGGATCTGTCTGAATCTTGGCAGTTGTTTATAGTGTTCAACTCAACCACCTCTGTCATTCTTCGTTCACCTTCTTGTGCCGAGGCACATCTCTTTGGTCTCATGACAGTGGACATGTGTGCTTGCATGTGCCTGCATACACAACACAGCAGTTCTCAGAACAGTAAGCTAGTGAGCAGCTCTGTCGCTATGCTATATTTTGCCTTCATTGTGCATGCTATGATTTGACTTGTGAGTCACACAATTCTGCTCATTGAGTAGATTTGCTGTTTCATCAGGTAAGTGATCATGCATCTCATTTAAAGTCAATTCAATCTTAGTGTTTTCACTGTCTGACGACTGTGGAGTTTTATCCATGATGGATGCCATCAGGGCATTCTGATAATGCTGTCTTGTAATCTATAAATTGGAAAAAATGCAAAATAGATCTGAATATGTGTTTAAATACATACAATCTATTTATATTTTGAAGATACCTTTCCTCTCTTAAAAACATACCCGAGGATATTTCACTAATTGTCAGCAAAATTATAACTTCCATCTGTTGAGTCTTGTTTAAAAATGAATGCCCTAGAGGTTAAAAATGTGCATGAACAGGCTTAAACAATACAAAGTATAAACCAGGTGTTAAGAAAAAAATCAAATGCACATTTAAGTTACACAGGAGACAATTATAATATCACTCAGGGCTTAAAGAACTTATTATGTGAATAGAGATTATTCCAATCCCAGGGAAATACTAAAAGTGACAGTAATCTACATATTTGCTTCGTATTTTAAAGTACTTTTACTTCCTTGCAGCTTTGATCAAAGTTACAATGGTATGAAGTACCAACATTTCATAATAGTTGATCGCAGCAATTGAAAGTCTAAACTTAAACATTCTGATTTGAATTTGAGAAGTTGCTTAAGACATTAAAATTACCAGTCATGGAGATAAAGGGTTACAAACAGCAGATAATCTGCAGATACTGGAAATCCAAAGCAACACACCGAAGAGAAGGTGGAGGGATTTCCCGGTGGCCATCCATTTCAATTCTATTTCTCATTCCGACATGTCAATACATGGTCTCCTCTATTGCTAGGATGAAGACACACTCAGGCTGGAGAAGGAACATCTTATATTTCATCTGGGAACCCTCCAACCTGATGGCATGAACATTGATTTCCACAGCTTCCAGTAATGGCCCCCTTTCACCATTTCCCATCCACTTTTTTCTCACCTTATCTCCTTGCCTGCCCATCCCCTCCCTCTGGTGCTCCTCCCCCTTCCCTTTCTTCCATGGTCTTCTGTCTTCTCCTATCAGATTCCCCTTTCTCCAGCCTTTACCTCTTCCACCAATCAACTTCTCAGCTCTTTACTTCAACTCCTCGCCCCTCTCCTAGCTTCATCTATCACCTGCCATCTTGTACTTCTCCTGTCCCTCCCTCCCTCCCTCACCTTCTTATTCTGAACCTTCTCCCCTTCCTTTACAGTCCTGATGAAGAGTCTTGGCCTGAAGAGCTGATAGTTCACTCTTTTCCATAGATGCTGCCTGGACTGCTGAGTTCCTACAGCATTTTGTGTGTGTTGGAACAGAGATAAAGGGATTCAGCCATTTAACCTTCAAAATGTATAAAGACCATCCTTTAAAAAAAAATTGCTGCAGCAGTTCATTGTTTGAGAAACGCCAGAAAAATAGCCTCTCCTTAAATGCTTCCACAATTGATTTGAATAGAATGGTGAAAAAACATCAACCTTTGTTTGGTGCCTTATTTTTGTGCATTAGATTTTGTAAATCTATAAGATGACTGATTTAAAAGTTCAATGAAGGCTTCATGGGTCTTACAAGAGTTTTGGTCTCTAAAAGCAGATGTTGGATCTGATCAGCCTGTGTAACAGTGTGACAGAGGCATAAACCTAGTTCAAACAGACTGTTCACTTTATCAGATAAACAATAAAGAACTGAGCAACTAGTTGGAGGAAATCACACACAAGAGAAAATCTGCAGGTGCTGGAAATTTGAGCAACACACACAAAATACTGGAGGAACACAGCAAGCTAGGCACCTATGGAAAAAAGTATAGTTGATGTTTCAGGCCGAGACGCTTCGGCAGGACTGGAGGAAAAAACCTGAGGAGTAGATTTAAACGGAAGTGAGGGGGGAGAGAGAAACACCAGGTAATAGGTGAAACCTGGATGGGGAAGGATCAAGCAAAGAGCTGGGAAGTTGATTGGTGAAAGAGACAGAAGGCCATGGAAGAAAGAAAAAGGGGGGAGGAGCACCAGAGGGAGGCGATGGGTGGGCAAGGAGATAAGGCCAAGAGAGGGAAAAGGGAAGGGAAATAGTAAGGGGGTGAGGTGGGGGGGCATTACCAGAAGTTTGAGAAATTGATGTTCAAACCAAGGTTGGAGGCTACCCAAACAGAATATAAGGTGTTGATTCTCCAAGCTAAGTGTGGCCTTATCAGGACAATGAAGGAGGCCATGGTTGGACATATCCGAATGGGCATGGGAAGTGGAATTAAAATGGACGGCCACTGGGAGATCCCCACTTGTTCAGCAGACGGACCATAGATGCTTGGCGAAGTGGTCTCCCAATCTATGTTGGGTCTCACCGATATACAGGAGCACCAAACACAGTAAACAACCCTAACAGACTCACAGGTGAAGTGTCACCTCACCTGGAAGGACTATTTTGGTCCCTGAATGGTAGTGAGGGAGATGGTGTAGGGGCAGGTGTAGCACCTGTTCCGCTTGCAAGGGTAAGTGCCAGGAGGGAGATCAGTGGTGACAAGGGAGTTGCATAGGGAGTGATCCCTGTGGAAAGCAGAAAATGAGGGGGTTGAAGGAAGAGAGAAGATGTGCTTGGTGGTGGGATCCAGTTGGAGGTGGCAGAAGTTTTGGAGCATTATGTGCTGGATGTGGAGGCTGGTGGGGTGGTAGGTGAGGACAAAAGGATCCCTATCCCTGGGAGGGTGGCGGGAAGATGGGGTAAGAGCAGAAGTGCATGAAATGGAAGAGATACAGTTCAGGGCAGCGTTGATGGTAGAGGAAGGAAAGCCCCTTTCTTTGAAAAAGGAGGACATCTCCTTCATTCTAGAATGAAAAGCCTCATCCTGAGAGCAGATGTGGCGGAGACAGAGGAATTGAGAGAAGGGGGTGGTGTTTTTACAGGTAGCAGGGTGGGACGAGGTATAGTCCAAGTAGCTGTGAGAGTCCATGGGTTTGTAATAGACATTGGTGGATAAGCTATCTCCAGAGAGAGAGAGAGAGAGAGAGAGAGAGACAGTGAGATCGAGAAAGTGAAGGGAGGAGTCAGAAATGGACCTGGTGAATTTGAGGGCAGGGTGGAAGTTGGAAGCAAAGTGAGTGAAGTCGACGAGTTCAGCACAGGATGAGGAAGCAGCACCAATGCAGTCATTAACGTAGTGTAGGAAAAGTGCAGGTCGGTCACCAGCATAGGCTTGGAGTCAACAAACCGGCAAGCAGGCACCCATGCGAGTGCCCTTGGTTATCTCTTTTGTTGAAGGAAGTGGGAGGCGTCAAAGGAGAAATTATTGGAGTGAGGGAGGACAAGTTCCACTAGGTGGAGGAGGGGAACTGGTTAGGTTTGGTGCCCAGAAAAAAAAATTAAGACCTTTGAGGCCTTCCTGGTGGAAGATGGAGGTGTATAGGGACTAGACATCGATAGTAAAAATTAGATATTGTGGGCCAGGGAACTTGAAATCCTTGAAAAGATCAAGAGTGTGTGAGGTGTCATGGATGTAGGTAGGAAGGGACTGAACGAGGGGGATAAAACAAAGTTGAGGTATGCTGATATGTGTTCGGTGGGGCAGGAACAAGCTGGACAAACAGGTTTGTGGATCTTGGGTAGGAGGTAGAAATGGAAGGTGCGCTGTATGGGAGCTATGAAGTTGATGGTAGTGGATGGGAGATCCCTGAGTCAATAAGGTTGATGATGGTATGGGTGACAATGGCCTGGTGTTCCTTAGCGTGGTCCTGTTCAAGGGGGAAGAAAGAGGAAGTGTCTGGAAGTTGGCACCGGCCTCAGCAAGGCAGAGGTCAGTACGCTAGACTACTACAGCACCTCCCTTCCTCCCTTATCTGCAGGTTTGATGATGAGATAGGATTGATGCAGAAGGAGTGGAGAGCCAAGCGTTTGGAAGGAGTGAGGTTAAAATAGGGGACAGGAGTGTTAAAGTCTAAACGGTTAATGTCCCATTGGCAGTTGGCAATGAAAAGGTCCAGAGCAGGCAGAAGACCAGAGCTGGGTATCCAGAAAGAGGAGGAGGTTTGAAGATGGGAAGAAGGGGTTTTCAGTGTGGGGTGGGGAGTCCTTTCCAAAGAAATAGGCTTGAAGATGGAGGTTGCAGAATAAGAGCTCAATAAGCTCAATAAGTGTGGGCGCGGAACTCACTGAGGTGTGGGTACAGGGGGACAAAGGTGAGGCTCTTACTGAGGACAGAACGTTCTGCCTCAGAGGGGAAGGTTGAAGGAAATGGTGAAAACCCGGCACAGATGAGAGCTGGGATCGGAGCAGGCAAGGGGGCTGGCATTGTCTAAGAGGAAGGGTTAGGGAGGGGGGAGGGCTTCAGGGATGGTGGGGCAAGAGGAAGATGGAGTCTCCGAGGCCTCAAGAGCTGGTGGTGGGACTTAAGAGATATGGGATTGCTGAGTGGCAATGGGGGGAGGGGAGATGGAAGTTCCAGTGGCGATGCATGAAGACCTGGCTTGGAGGTCAAGGTTGGAGTTTGATGTTGTGCAATTGGCATTTTGGAGGTGTCCGAGGTCATTGGAACCCACTTTGATAGTGGAGGAGTCTGGGATTATAATCTGTTCTGGATTGTTAGAGCCGTTGAGGTCAGCAGCAGGGATCACAGTCTGGAGACATCCAGGCCTGCCAGCATTGGAGTCAGCAGGTACAGCAGGTAAATAGGTAATCTTCCGATCCTTGCAAGACTTGAGAAAGTCGAAGAACCGGCAACTGAAAGCATGGATCTGGTGGAGGATAAAGAAGCATACAGGTTCATTTCAGCCAGTGGAGAGAGAATCCAAGAGTTGTGATAGGGACACCAGGTACCAAGTGTTTCGACCTGAAATGTCAACTGTACTTTATTTTTCGATAGATGCTGCCTGGCCTCCAGCATCTTGTGTTGAGGGAAGCACAACTTATTTTTGCAAAAGAAAAGTAACTTGAATTGTAAGATGCAAGAAGACCATTTGATTTTGTTACTATGCATTTTTCATAAATGACAATAAAACAATGAAAGTATGCGGCCTCACCTTTACAAATTGTAAGTCAGTCAGAGCACGCACTGAATAGTCTGGAACATACATTTGTAGCAATGAATTTAGTTGACTGTTGTTACTCCCTATCTGCGATGCTATTGAATCAATCCGATCGCCCCGGTTCAGTGAATCAGAATGGTTTAAGCCACATGTTCGAGGTGGAGAACGATTATCTAAGCAAAGAGAAAACAAGACTGAAAAATTGAAATGTCTAGTACATTTTTGATGTATACAGTGATTTACGCTTTTGTGGGATCTTGACTTCAGCATTTCTGACCTTATGAGTAGTCTATAGGAATTTACTGTCAGTTTTCCCTTTAATAACAAGATTTAACGATTAAATTTATGTGCCTGTCCAAATGCTTCTTAAATGTTGACTTTTATTTTAGAGACAGAGCAAGGTAACAGCAAGACTACACTGTCCAATTACAACCATGACCAATTAACCCGTACACCTTTGGGAACGTGAGAGGAAACCCACAGGGTACAAACTCATTACAAGCAGCAGTGGAATTGAACCCGGGTCGCTGGTGCTATAATAGTTAGCGGTTATAACTTAACATTACTGTACTGCCCCACTAGGCAATTCTCTAGCCACTACCACTGTGTAAAAAAATCCCTCATAAATACCCTTCCCCTTTCACATTCATCTTAAACTGAGCAGTATTTGTCATTTCCACTCTGGAAAAAAGATTTGACCCACTCTATCTTTGCTCTCATAATTTTATACATTTCTATCAGGACACCCCTCAACTTCCTAAGTTCCAGAAAACACAATCCAAGTTCGTCTATCCTTTCGCTGGAGCTAATACTCTCTAATCATTGTAATATGGGAACAAAGTCAAAAAGGATGATGAATACAGGACTGAAGTTATTATATTTGAATGCAAGTACTATATGGAATAATGTAGATACTCTTGTAGCACAGATAGAAATTGGCAGGTACGAACTTGTGGGCTTCAGATCATTTTTCAAGAGAGTGAACCCTTGCAGACAACAGACCTTGATGGGGTATCTGTGCCAATTAACTGCCAACCATCTCTTGTTCCTACAACTGTAAGTTCCCATCTGACTTAAAAGAGCAACAATCAACCAAGAGCTGAGTGAGCTGCCTTAATGACCATCATCCAGTGGCACTCATGTCTATGGTGATGAAGTGCTTTGAGAGATTGATTGTGGCTAGAATCAACTCCTGCCTCAGCGAGGATCTAGACTCAACTGCAATTTGCCTACTGCCATAATAGGTCTACAGCAGATGTGATCTCATTGGCTCACCTAGACAATACTAATACCTATGTCAGGCTGCTGTTTATTGACTACAGCTCAGCGTTTAACAATTATTCCTATAGATCTGATCAAAAAGCTCTAAAACCTGGGCCTCTATACCTCCCTCAGCATCTGGATCTTCAACTTCCTCACCGGAGACTACAGTCTATGCAGATTGGAAATAACATCTCCATCTCAGATGATCAACACAGGTACAGCACAGGAATATGTACTTAGCCCACTGCTTTACTCTCTCTAGGCATAGCTCAAATGTCATTTACAAACTTGTTGGTTTGCACTCAACATCAGTAGGACCAAAGAATTGATTGTGGACTTCAGAAAGGGTACGATAAGGGAACACACATCAGTCTTCATAGACGGATCAGAAGTGAAAAGTGTGATCAATTTCAAGTTCCTGGGATCAACATCTCTGAGGATCTATCCTGGGCCCAACATATTGTTAGAGTTGATGGCACAATACTGGTTATAGTTCATTACAAGGTTGAGGAAATTTGATACGTCCAGATAACCATATAACAATTACAGCACGGAAACAGGCCATCTCGGCCCTTCTAGTCCATGTTGAACGCTTACTCTCACCTAGTCCCATTGGCCCGCACTCGGCCCATAACCCTCCATTCCTTTCCTGTCCACAAACCTATCCAATTTTACTTTAAATGACAATACCGAACCTGCCCTTACCACTTCTGCTGGAAGCTCATTCCACACAGCTACCACTCTCTAAGTAAAGAAGTTCCCCCTCGTGTTACCCCTAAACTTTTGCCCCCTAACTCTCAACTCATGTCTTCTTGTTTGAATCTCCCCTACTCTCAATGGAAAAAGCCTATCCACGTCAACTCTATCTATCCCCTCATAGTTTTAAATACCTCTATCAAGTCCCCCCTCAACTTCCTACGCTCCAAAGAATAAAGACCTAACTTGTTCAACCTTTCCCTGTAACTTAGATGCTGAAACCCAGGTACGATTCTAGTAAATCTTCTCTGTGCTCTCTCTATTTTGTTGACATCTTTCCTATAATTTGGTGACCAGAACTGTACACAATACTCCAAATTCAGCCTTACCAATGCCTTATACAATTTTAACATTACATCCCAACTCCTATACTTAATGCTCTGATTTATAAATGCCAGCATACCAAAAGCTTTCTTCACCACCCTATCCACATGAGATTCCACCTTCAGGGAATCTAGTTATCATTATTCCTAGATCACTCTGTTCTACTGCATACTTCAATGCCCTACCATTTACCATGTATGTCCTATTTGGATTATTCCTACCAAAATGTAGCACCTCACACTTATCAGCATTAAACTCCATCTGCCATCGTTCAGCCCACTTTTCTAACTGGCCTAAATCTCTCGCCAAGCTTTGAAAACCTACTTCATTATCCACAACACCACCTACCCTAGTATCATCTGCATAATTACTAATCCAATTTATCATCCCATCATCCAGATCATTAATGTAAATGACAAACAGCACTGGACCCAGTACAGATCCCTGAGGCTCACCACTAGTCACCGGCCTCCAACCTGACAGTTATCCACCACTACTCTCTGGCATCTCCCATCCAGCCACTGTTGAATCCATTTTACTATTTCAATATTAATACCTAACGATTGAACCTTCCTAACTAACCTTCCATGGGGAACCTTGTCAAAGGCCTTACTGAAGTCCATATAGACACCATCCACTGCTTTACCCTCAACTTTCCTCGTAACCTCTTCAAAAAATTCAATAAGATTTGTCAAACATGACCTTCCACGCACAAATCCATGCTGACTGTTCCTAATCAGACCCTGTCTATCCAGATAATTATATATATCATCTCTAAGAATACTTTCCATTAATTTACCCACCACTGATGTCAAACTGACAGGCCTATAATTGCTAGGTTTACTCTTCGAACCCTTTTTAAACAATGGAACCACATGAGCAATACACCAATCCTCCAGCACCATCCCCATTTCTAATGACATTTATAAAATTTCTCTTTTTAAAATTTTTTAAAATTGAATTTTCAATGATTACAGAAGAAAAAAAGTTATCAACCCTTCCCCCCTCCCCCCCCAAACAGATCCCTATAGAAAGAAAGAAAAAGAAAGAGAAGAAGAAAGAAAAAAAAAAGAAAGAATGCCTGGATATCAAAAGATCCCCATATGCTCCACGGCGTTCATAATAACTTTAGTATATATATTTATTTCTTTCCCCAAATAACCAATAGTTTTGTCTTCAGAGCATCTATATATTTAATCCTGTCTTTTGTAAATAAGGGCGCCAAATTTTCAGAAATGTTTCATATTTATCTCTTAAATTATAAGTAATTTTTTCAAGTGGAATACAGCTGAAGATTTCGTTCTTCCAACGGTCTATACTTAAGTATGAATCCGATTTCCAAGTAAATGCAATAGCCTTTTTGGCTACTGCCAATGCAATTTTTATGAATTCTTTCTGATATTTATTCAGTTTGGGTTTGGTTTTATCCCTTTGATATCACCCTTCGATATCTTTTTTGTTATTTCCAATTAAGGGCTTATTTAAGAGATAAATTGGGTCAAACAATGTTATTGCCGAAACCTAGTGAAATAGAAACTTTAATTCAAAAAGGAAAAATTAAAAAAATTATCTCTTGTATGTATAGTTTGATTCAAAAACAGGCAATTAAACAAGGAATTCATAAGACAAAAATGGGAAATTGATTTGAATATTAAAATTGAAGAAACAAGTTGGTCAAGACTATCTCTTGACAGTATGACAAATACAACAAATGTCTGGTTAAGATTAGTGCAATATAACTTTTTACATCAATTATATATTACACCACAAAAAATAAATAAATTAAACCCAAATTTATCTGACCAATGTTTTCGATGTAATCAAGAAATTGGTACTTTTTTACATTCTACTTGGTCTTGTTCCAAAATTCAACCTTATTGGAACACAACTTCCACATAACCCAATATTATTTTTATTTATAATATTTCTGTCAGAGTTCCTGCTATTTCTACACTAACTTCCCTCAAGGTCCTAGGGAATATCCTGTCAGGACCCAGAGATTTATCCACTTTTATATTCCTTATAAGCGTCAGTACTTCCTCCTCTTTAATTGTCATAGTTTCCATAACTTCCCTACTTGTTTCCCTTACCTTACACAATTCAATATCCTTCTCCTTAGTGAATACCAAAGAAATCGTTCAAAATCTCTCCCATCTCTTTCGGCTCCACACATAGCTGTCCACTCTGATTCTCTAAGGGACCAATTTTATCCCTCACTATCCTTTTGCTATTAATATAACTGTAGAAACCCTTCGGATTTATTTTCACCTTACTTGCCAAAACAACCTCGTATCTTCTTTTAGCTTTTCTAATTTCTTTAAGATTCTTCTTACATTCTTTATATTCCTCGAGCATCTCATTTACTCCATGCTGCCTATATTTATTGTAGATATCTCTCTTTTTCCTAACCAAGTTTCCAATATCCCTTGAAAACCATGGCTCTCTCAAACTTTTAACCTTTCCTTTCAACCTAACAGGAACATAAAGATTCTGTACCCTCAAAATTTCACCTTTAAATGACCTCCATTCCTCTATTACATCCTTCCCATAAAACAAACTATCCCAATCCACTCCTTCTAAATCCTTTTGCATCTCCTCAAAGTTAGCCTTTCAAAGACACTCGCAAATTTCTACAGAGGTACCCTGGAGAGCATTCTAACTGGCTGCATCACAATCTAGTATGGGGCCGGGGAGCACTGCACAGGACTGAAGTACACTGTAAAAAGTTGTAAACTCAGTCAGTTCCATCATGAGCACAATCCTCTGTTGCATCCAGAACACTTTCAAGAAGCGATGGCTTAAAAAGGCGGTCTTCATCAATAAAGACCCCAATCACCCAGTAGATACCCTCTTCTCAGTGCTGCCATCAGGGAGGAGGTACAAGGTCCTGAAGGCACACACTCAACAATCTTGGAACAGCTTCTTCCCCTCTGCCATCAGATTTCTGAATGAACATAGAACCCACGAACACTATCTCATTACTTTTTTTGCACTACTTATTTAACGTTACATATTATTACTGTAATTCACAGTTTTTATTATGTATTGAATGTATTGTACTGAATGTATTGCTGTTATGTAATAACAAATTTCATGACAATTGCTGGTGATATTTAACACGATTCTGATTACTGAGTCTTGCTGAAAAAAGATGATAGTTGGGAGCTTAACATCCAAGGATACACACTGCATTGAAATGACAAGCACGTAGTCAGAGTGGCAGAGTGACTCTGTTGGTAAAAAAAAATACCAAGTCCTTGGAAAAAAGTTTGGAAGATTTGCTAATCTGCCCATATTTTCATCCAAATAGAACAGTACAGCATAATATAGTCTCTTCAGCCCACAATATTGTGCCAACATTTTAACCTATTCCCTGATCGATCTAACCCATCCCTCCTATATAACACATAAACCTCCACTTTTTTTTTCCATCCATGTGCCTATCAGTCTCTAAATGTCCCTACTGTATCAAACTCTACCCCCACTTCCAGCAGCATATCCAATGCTCTCACCACACTGTGTAAAAGAAAACTACTTCTGACACCTCCCCTAAATTTTTCTCCATTCACCTTAAAAGGATGTCTTCTGCTTTTACCATTATAACCTGGGAAAATGCCAGCAGCCCACTCAGTCGATGCTCTCATATTCATATGCCTTTATCAAGTCGCCTCTCATCCTCCTTCACTCCAAAGAGAAAAACCCTATCTCGGTCAACATTTCCTCACAAAACATGTTCTCTAATCCAGGCAGCATCTTGGTAAGTCTCCTTTGCACCTTCTCTAAAGTTTCCACATTCTTCCTATAATGTGGTGAAAAGAATTGAATGCAATACTCCAGGTGTGGTCTTACCGGAGTTTTACAGAGCTGTAACATTACCTTGTGGCTCATGAACTCAATTTCCTGACTAGCAAAGGCCAGCAAATCATATACCATAACTCCATCAACTTGCACAGAAACTTTAAGGGATCTATAGACTTAAACCCCAAGAACCCTCTGCTCTTCCACAGTAATCTTATATTCTGCCTTTAAGATTAACCTTACAAAGTGAACCACTTCACACTCTACCAGACAAAACTCCATTTTCCACTTCTCAGCCCAGGACTGTATTTAATCAGTTCATGCCAGGGTGTAAACTCTTATAGCCTCCTACTCTCTCTACAACACCTCCGATCTTCATGTCATCTGCAAACCTATGAAACCACCCTTCCACTTCCACATTCAAGTCATTTATAAAAAACATAAAGAACAGGGATCCCAGAACAGATCCCTGTGAAACATCACTAGTTATCAACAGGCAAGCAGAATGTAGTCCATAATCACTGATATCATGATCTTATAGATCAAATGTTTACTGCTTAATGAATCAGGTATCATGTTATATGAAATTAATTAGCTTAATCAGTTTATTACTTTCATGGATTATATAGATCATTTTAATTGGTTCTTTGGAATGAAATATAAAGAAAACAATTTCTGCGGATTCAATGTTGAATATATTTCACTGTTATCCATTTAAGTAGTGAAGAACGGTATTTGAAATTCATTACTGGATAATGTAGTGAGTAAATGATACAACAAATGAAGGTCACCTCATATTCTTAAGTCAGGAATTTTGAAAATTTCTGGAATGTAGATCATAATGCAGGACTCGATAAATTTTAGAGGTTCCATAGTTACTTGTGTATGAGGTCATGTGAAACATATCATGTGAACCTTAAACTCTTGTGTGTTATCACAAAGCACAGCATCCTGTAAGAGTATAGAGAGCATAGTGCACCACCCAAAACACTAAAAAATCTTTCTCTGTTTTTATAGTTGGATCCAATTAAGGAAGCTGTTTTGAGTTAAACATACACTAAAGCCATCTGTAAGTTTCAGAAACAAAACATCATCCACAATTGTTTTGAAAAACTGTTTAATGCATGATTTTCATCACTTTATCTGAATTTGTAATCTTGAAGCACAGGTTTATTGTACTGAACAATTCTATGGCTCATTTTGTTTAAGCTGGATAACATAATTGTCCCCAAAAGTATTTTTTCCTCTTACACCTCTAATTGGTCCACCTCCAATAACAGCCTGTAGATATACAAGACATTCTGAACTGTGGAGTATAATCAGCTCCCCCCTCCCCAAGACATTTTATATGCCAAATGAACTTTGCTGATAATGTATTTTTAAAAACTGGCATGGACTCTAAACTACTTCAGCCATTTAAACCTTGAGAAACTAATATTATTGGGTGCTCTTTCATGAAATGCACGAAGATATACTGGTGGTACAAGTAAGATGCTGGCCAAATGGTGTGCCAGCCATTATTTCAAGAATGTTTGAGGATAACACTACGATGTCTTAATACAAAAAAAGCCCTTAAGGCCATAAAAACATAGGAGCAAATTAGGCCATTCGGCTCATCAAGCCTGCTCCACCATTCTATCATAGTTGATCTATTACCCCTCTCAATCCTATTCTGCTGCCTTCTCCCTGTAATCTTGATGCTCTGGCTATCAATCTCCCCTTTAAATATGCTAAATGACTTGACATCTAGAGCCGCATGTGGCAATGAATTATACTACCATCTGGCTTTAGAAATACCTTCACATCTCTGTCCTAAGTGGACATCCTTCTATTCTAAGGCTTGCCCTCTGGTCCTAGATTCGCCCACTAAAGGAAAACTCCTCTCCACATCCACACTGTCTAGGTCTTTAAATACAAAAGTTAAAGGCAGAGTTAAGAGCAAGAATAGATGTAGACCAATGAAGGAGATTGCTAATAAAACATTATTAACATTTTTAAAGAAGTGCTCTCTGAAATTTTATGGAGGTAGAAAGTATTTTTTGAAACTGCTGACATTGCAAGGGTTAATACAATGAAGAGTCTGAATATGGTGATGTGAACACAAATACCATTATAGGATGCAAAACAAAGTCTTTCCATCCCATATATGGTCCAACTTTTCCACATGTCATTCTATGTCAAATTCCAGTAACCATCTTCCAAAATACTCTGGAAATGCACAATTTAATTTTCCATGAGTAAACTTAAAATGTATACATTATGTTAAAATTCTCAGACAGGGGACTTGTCATAACAATTTCAGGCATTTCTACTATTTCCATAGCAAAGCTAGTGGATTTCCTTCCATTTCCGAACTACAGGAATGAAGAGAAAATGAAGATTAGCGTGACTTGAATTCTGTCAGACCATAAGATATAGGAGCCAAAATCAGGCCATTTGGCCCATCATGTCTGCTCCACCATTTCATTATGGCTGATCCATTTCCCTCTCAGCTATAATCTCCTGCGTTCTCCTTGTATCTCTTCATACCATCACTAATCAAGAATCTATTAACCTCTGTCTAAATATACCCAATGACCTGGCCTTCACAGCCACTGTGGCATCAAAATCCACAGATTCATCACCCTGAGGCTAAAGAAATTTCTCCTCATCTCTGTTCTAAATAGATGTCCTCTATTATGAAGCTGTGTCCTCTGGTTTTAAAACTACCCCATAATAGCAAACATCCTCTCTACATCCACTCTGTTGAGGCCTTTCAACATTCAAAGGGTTTCAATGAGATCTCTCCTTATTTTTCTCAATTCCACTGAGGCTCAGAGCTGCCAAACACTCCTCATCTAAGGAGCCTTTCAATCTGATATTATTTTCATGAACCTCCATTGAACCCCCTCCAGTTTCAGCACATCCTTTCTTAGATAAGGGGCACAAAACTGCTCTCAATACTCCAATTAAGGCATCTCTGGTGCCTTATAAAGCCTCAATATTACATCTTCACTTTTATATTCTAGTCCTCTCGAAATGATTGCTAACATTGCATTTGCCTTACTCAACACTGACTCAATCTGCAAATTAACCTTTCGGGAATCTTGTACAAGGACACCCAAGCTCCTTTGCACCTCTGGTTTTGAATTTTCTCTCCATTTAGAAAATAGTCTACCCTTTTATTTCTTCTACCTAAGTGCATGACCATACACTTCCCGACACTGTATCCCATCTGCCACTTCTTTGACCATTCTCCTAATGTCTCTTTGCTTCCTCTACACCACCTGCCCCTCCACCTATCTTCATATTGTCTGCAAACTTGACCATAAAGCCATCTATTCCATCATCCAAATCACTGACAAATAACGTTAAGATCCATCCAAGCCTACAGCTAAAATTGACTGTAAAAGCTTTTATAGATATGTGAAAAGAAAAAGATTGGTCAAGACAAATGTAGGTCCCTTACAGTCAGAAACAGGTGAATTGATCATAGGGAACAAGGTCATGGCAGACCAATTGAATAACTACTTTGGTTCTGTCTTCACTAAGGAGGACATAAATAATCTTCCAGAAATAGCAGGGGACCGAGGGTCTAGTGAAATGGAGGAACTGAGGGAAATACGTGTTAGTAGGGAAGTGGTGTTAGGTAAATTGAAGGGATTAAAGGCAGATGGTCTACATTCCAGAGTGCTTAAGGAAGTAGCCCAAGAAATAGTGGCTGCATTAGTGATAATTTTTCAAAACTCCTTAGATTCTGGATTAGTTCCTGAGGATTGGAGGGTGGCTAATGTAACCCCACTTTTTAAAAAAGGAGGGAGAGAAAAACCGGGGAATTATAGGCCGGTTAGTCTGACATCGGTGGTGGGGAAAATGCTAGAGTCGGTTATCAAAGATGTGACAACAGCACATTTGGAAAGAGGTGAAATCATCGGACAAAGTCAGCATGGATTTGTGAAAGGAAAATCATGTCTGGCGAATCTTATAGAATTTTTTGAAGATGTAACTAGTAGAGTGGATAGGGGAGAGCCAGTAGATGTGGTATATTTAGATTTTCAAAAGGCTTTTGACAAGGTCCCACACAGGAGATTAGTGTGCAAACTTAAAGCACACGGTATTGGGGGTATGGTATTGATGTGGATAGAGAATTGGTTGGCAGACAGGAAGCAAAGAGTGGGAGTAAACGGGACCTTTTCAGAATGGCAGGCAGTGACTAGTGGGGTACCGCAAGGCTCAGCGCTGGGACCCCAGTTGTTTACAATATATATTAATGATTTAGATGAGTGAATTAAATGCAGCATCTCCAAGTTTGCGGATGACATGAAGCTGGGCGGCAGTGTTAGCTGTGAGGAGGATGCTAAGTGGATGCAGGTTGACTTGAATAGGTTAGGTGAGTGGGCAAATTCATGGCAGATGCAATTTAATGTGGATAAATGTGAGGTTATCCACTTTGGTTGCAAGAACAGGAAAACAAATTATTATCTGAACGGTGGCCGATTAGGAAAAGGGGAGGTGCAACGAGACCTGGGTGTCATTGTACACCAGTCATTGAAGGTGGGCATGCAGGTACAGCAGGCGGTGAAAAAGGCAAATGGTATGTTGGCATTCGTAGCTAAAGGATTTGAGTACAGGAGCAGGGAGGTTCTACTGCAGTTGTACAAGGCCTTGGTGAGACCGCACCTAGAATATTGTGTGCAGTTTTGGTCCCCTAATCTGAGGAAAGACATTCTTGCCATAGAGGGAGTACAAAGAAGGTTCACCAGATTGATTCCTGGGATGGCAAGACTTTCATATGAAGGATGACTGGATCGACTAGGCTTATACTCACTGGAATTTAGAAGATTGAGGGGGGATCTTATTGAAACGTATAAAATTCTAAAGGGATTGGACAGGCTAGATGCAGGAAGATTGTTTCCGATGTTGGGGAAGTCCAGAACGAGGGGTCACAGTTTAAGGATAAAGGGGAAGCCTTTTAGGACCGAGATGAGGAGAAACTTCTTCACACAGAGTGTGGTGAATCTGTGGAATTCTCTGCCACAGGAAACAGTTCAGACCAGTTCATTGGCTATATTTAAGAGGAAGTTAGATATGGCCCTTGTGGCTAAAGGGATCAGGGGGTATGGAGAGAAAGCAGGTACAGTGTTCTGAGTTGGATGATCAGCCATGATCGTACTGAATGGCGGTGCAGGCTTGAAGGGCCAAATGGCCTACTCCTGCACCTATTTTCTATGTTTCTATGTTTCTCCCAAGAACAGTATGTAATACAAATTTTACACTGAATACAGTGAAGTATTCACTAAAATCAATTGATAAAATACTTTCCTAAGAAAGCAGAACACATTAGACAGAGACATAATAGTGTATGGATGCCATTGTTTATGGAATCAGCCACACCAATTAGAATCTTTGCAGCAAAATATTATATAAGCAAGTTCCTCTCATTAAAAAAAATTGTGGATAAAGTTACTGCTGAACAACTAAAATGCAAAAGAGATAAACTCTCCATATTTTTAATAAACACACTGAATAGTAATGCCCTATGGAGTGGAGGTCCAAGGTTCCCAGAAGGTGGCAGCACATGTAGGTATGGTGGTGAAGAAAGCACAAGAGACATTAACCAGAGCAGAACATTTAAGTAGAGACTAGTGAGACTGCAGATGCCAAAATCAGCAGCAACAATCCCGCTGACGGAACCAGTGGAGTTAGGCTACATTTGTGTGCTGATGGTAAGAAAATGGTTGGGGGGCGGGGGGGGGGGGGGGGGGGAGGAATTGTTAACATTTCTGGTCAAAATCCTGCAAAGAATTTAACTGCACTGAGGTTATGAGATAACTTCATAAAATATTGAAGGTACTGCATACAGTTCTGGTCTTCACAGAAGGCAAGCTTGCTTTCGACAGGGTGCAGAGGGGATTCACTAGGATGTTACCTAGAGCAGGAATTTCAAGTATAAGGAAAATCAGGATCAATTGGATTTAATTTCCTTGAGCAGAACAGGCTGACTGAGGTATACAAGATTATGAGGATCACTGACAGGGGAGGCAGTGAGAAATTTCGCTGTAGCAAAGCTGCCTGTAAGTACAGGCAAATGGTAGATTTAGAGGGGATTTGAGGAAGAATTTTTTTATTTTTTTTACAGAGGTTGGTTGGAATTTGTAAAGCACAACCTTGGGTTTAAGTGGAGGCAATAATTCTCACCATGTTTATGAAGTATTTATTATGGAGGCTAGGGAGCAAGTGCTGGAAGATGAGATGTTTAGATGAATATGTTATGCTTGGAATGGAAACAATGGAACCCATTTCTGTGTCATGGGAATCCAAAGGTAAAATAAGAAGAGAGGAAAGCTAAGTTGGAAATGGGAGATATCTGTTCAGGTGAATGGATTATTTAGAGAGACAAAGAGAAAGAGAAAACAATATTGTAGAGCAGTAACTGAGGTAACAACTAGTGGCAGAATGCCACTTTAGCTGGCACAACTGTTGGATTTTGGTCCCTGATGCTGTGAGGGGTACACACATTTTGTGTTATCATGTGTGCTTTCTCTAGTGTTTCAAAGAACAGGTACATAAGAAATAGGAGGAGGAGTAACCAGCAGTAACTTGGTCAGGAGTAAACTGACCAAGTGTTCACGTGACCAAGATGGCGGCACGAAGCAGTTTGCAGCGGCCACTCTGGAGTTGATATCTGTAATTTGTTAAGCAGGGTGCCGTGCACAAACCTAATCTGATGAAAAACAGACTTGGGAGCACAGCGGAACATCTGGAAATCTCCAGCAAGGCCTTCTTCGTTTCTGCTGCTATTGTGAGGTCTGGGTCTCTGCTGAGAAGAACAGGTCCCCAGTCCTCGGGGTCGCGCTGCCGGTGGCCGTTGGTGGGGGCGCCGTAGTGTGCGCGGCAGAGGATGGTGCTCAGAGAGGCTGTGCCGGAGGGGATGGTCGGAGGCTCGGAGGTTCAACAGACTTGGGAGTCCACTTTCACCGTGTGCTGCATCTGCGAGGCTGGGTCCGATGGCGCTTTCATTGTGTGCTGCGTCTGCGAGGCTGAGTCCGGCGCTGTGGAAGTCCATAGCAGAGGTATTCCCTTCTACTGCCTGTGTGGGATGACGAGTCTATCAAGACCCTGAGGACGTGGAAACTGTGTGGTGGTTTCTTTCGAACTTATAGTCTTTTAACATCTTTGGACTATTTTTACTGTGCCCATAGTCTGTTTTTTTTTATCAATTATGGTATTGTCTGCACATATGTAACTATATGTTAACTATATATGTAACTATGTGGTTTTGTGTAGGTCTTGTAGCTTAAGTTTTTGGTTTGTTGGGTGGTAGAGTTGGTCTCCTGACTTGGTATGTCTGGGTAGTCTTGTTTTGTCTGGTGGATTTGGAGCTCCTTTCCGGGGAACACGCTAAGATGGTAGTGCGATATTAATACGCAGCAGCCTCTCCGGACTCTAGATTTGGGGATTACCAAACGTTATGTGGATTTTCTGGTGTAGTCTGTTTTGTCGTGTGCTTTTGTGATATCATTCTAGAGAACGTTGCCTCATTTTTTAACTACATTGCATTTGTGGTTTCCAAATGACAATAAACCAAAACTGAACTGAACTGAGTAGGCCATCTGGCCCATCAAGACTGCCCCACCATTCAATAAGATCATGGCTGATCTGTTCGTAAACTCAGCGCCATTTACCTGCCTTTTCCCCATAACCCTTAATTCCTCTACTATGTAAAAATCTATCTAACTGTATCTTAAATATATTTAGTGAAGAAGCCTCAACTGCTTCCCTGGGCAGAGAATTCCATAGATTCACCACTCTCTGGGAAAAACTGTTCCCCCTCACCTCCATCTTAAATTTTCTCCCCTGAATCTTGAGGCAATGTCCCCTAGCTCTAGTCTCACCTACCAATGGAAACAACTTTTCTACTTCTATCTTATCTATCCCTTTCAGAATTTTGTATGTTTCTATAAGATCCCCTCTCATTCTTCTGAATCCAAGAGAGTATAGATCCAGGCGACTCAATCTCCCCTCATAGGTTAACCCCTTCATCTCTGGAATCAACCTGGTGAACCTCCTCTGCACTGCCTCAA
This sequence comes from Hemitrygon akajei, assembly GCF_048418815.1. Lineage (NCBI taxonomy): Eukaryota > Metazoa > Chordata > Chondrichthyes > Myliobatiformes > Dasyatidae > Hemitrygon > Hemitrygon akajei. The sequence goes on from NC_133146.1 coordinate 9,647,257, forward strand.
GTATATTCTTCCTCAAGTATGGAGACCGGAAATGCATACAAGTACTCCAGGTGCGGCCTCACCAGTACCCTGTATGGTTGCAGCATGACCTCCCTGCTCTTGAATTCAATCCCTCTAGCAATGAAGGCCAACATTCCGTTTGTCTTCTTAATAACCTGTTGTACCTGCAAGCCAACTTTTTGTGATTCATGCACAAGCACTCCCAAGTCCCTCTGCACAACAGCATGCTGCAATCTTTCACATTTAAATAATAATCTGCTCTTCTATTAATCCTTCCAATGTGCATGATCGCACATTTACCAGCCTTGTATTCCATATGCCAGACCTTGGCCCACTCACTTAACCTATCTATATCCCACTGCAGGCACTCCACCTCCCCTGTACAATTTGCTTTTCCACTCAGTTTAGTGTCATCAGTAAATTTTGCTACGCTACACTCAGTCCCCTCTTCCAAATCATCAATGTAAATGGCAAATAGCTGTGGGCCCAGCACCAACCCCTGCAGCACCCCACTCACCACTGAATGCCAACCAGAGAAACACCCATTTACACCAACTCTCTGCCTTCTATCGGTTAACCAATCCACTATCCATGCCAATACACTTCTGACTCCATGCATTCGTATCTTATTTATAAGTCTCTTGTGCGGCACCTTATCAAACACCTTCTGGAAAACCAAGTATATGACATCCACATGTTCCCCTCTATCCACTGCATTCATTATGTCCTCAAAGAACTCCAATAAGTTTGTCAAACAGGACCTGCCCTTTCTGAATCCATGCTGTGTCTGTCTAATGGAATCACTCCTTTCTAAATGTTTTGCTATTTCTTCCTTAATGACAGCTTCAAGCATTTTCCCAACTACAGATGTTAAGCTAACTGGCCAATAGTTGCCCATCTTTTGACTACATCCTTTTTTAAAAAGTGGCGTGACATTTGCTGTCTTTCAACCTGCCAGGACCTGCCCAGAGTCTAGAGAATTTTGGCAAATGATTACCAGCGTGTCTCCTATAACCTCCGCCAATTCCTTCAGTACCCTGGGATGCATCCCATCAGGACCAGGGGACTTACCTATCTCCAGACCCTCTAGTTTGCCCATCAGTGACAGTGATTTTATTGGTAGAGGGAGTAAGTGAGGGAATGAAGTTTCCCTGAGCCATTCATTCATTCCAAATGGCTCCCTACAACAATTATGAAGTGCAAGAGCATATCAGGAAGGTACTGAGATTACAAGTAGAGGATTGTACCAGCAAATAGATTCAGAATCAGAGAAAAAGGCAAGTAAAGTTAAAGGCAATTTATCTGAATGCAGATAGTACAGAATCGTAGGCACTTATGTATAGCTAGGATGCCTCAAGACTTTTGCACAGTACTGTATTTGTCAATCTGGAGTGGAGAGTGAGTTTGTAAATCCGGCAGAAGCAAAGGATATTGGGAATGACAAGGGTGGAATGCTGCGGGTGGGGCGTGTGATAGATGGCAGAGAAGGAGTGCCAGAGGTGGGAGGGGGGTGGTTGTGGAGCAGGTGCAGACACACCCAGCCCTGAGATATAAAGCAAAATCATTTGATTCCAAACAATTGCTTTATTGACCACTACAGAATGTCTCTCTGGTGCTTTCCATTCCCTCCCCTCCCCCTTTACCTTCCCACACTCAGTCCACAATAAAATCATGTTTATCATCACTTACATTACATATTGACTTTTGCACAGTACTGTACTCGCAAAAAGATAGATGAATTGACACTGCATTTAGAAATATAACCTGACAGTAATGTGATTAAAGGTGACTAAGGAACTGAATTTTCAAAGTTATTTGATATTTTGGAAGTTTATGTAGAAAGGAAAAGGAAGTGAATGCAGTGGGAATATGTGGGATCCCTAACAATAACTTGAGGATATATAACTGAAAACTGCTATCGGTAATGAGCAAGATAACAGAATTTAAAGAGCACCTAGGTTTCAACAGGTTAGGTAAACCTTGAGGAGAACCATGTTATGACACATAAAACAGTTACACTGGGGATATATCTTCACCATAAACCTAGTTTAACATTATAATAATAAAATATACTGAGTCATATTCTATCTGACCATTATGTTACCACATAGATAGCACACCTACAAGAGTACATTTGATTCTAAATTAGTGCTTTGTGATGTATATGCTGTGATGTAAATGGCTTGGTTCTGCTAATTCCTTTCATCCTGAGACCTATTTGCAGAGATATGATTTAGAACATTTTTAGAGATCCCTTGGTTTTATGGCTGCCATTTCTTCCCCATGTAACCGTTATTCCACATCTACTTTACATGCATTAATAAAATGAAAGATGGGCAAATTATGTAGTGTTCTAGTTTTGAGAATTGAAAATTTCACCCATCACCAGGAATTCCATACAGGATTGAATGGGCTTTAGAATTCTGTATGCTAGAAAAGTGCTCTAACAAAATGATACCTGCATCTTACATATAGAACAGAATTTTACAACACATACAGGCACTCCAGCCCATTATATTATGCCAACCTTTTAACCTACTCTAAGAGCAATCCAACACTCCAAAATTATCACCCAGTTTACTTTCATCCAAGTGCTTACCTAAGAGTTTCTTAAATGCCCTAATGTGTCTGCCTGTATCACCACTGTGGCTGCGCTTTCCATTCACCCAGCACACTCTATGTAAAATATTAACTGTGAAGATTTTAATTTGATGTAAGATGAACATCTCCCATTTATTTGCTAAACTGCAACTTTAAAAGACAAACCCTAAATTAACTTGTGCAAATTTACCTGGTGAGCCAGCCAATGATTCTGTTCTGCTGACAGCAAAAGTACGGGACAGAGACAAGGGAACTACAGTGGAAATGGAATAAAAGAGAAATGTGAGATCTCATACATTTTAAATATATTGATTAGAGTAAGAGTGTCTAATAAATCAACTGCAAACAGATTGATGACCCTTAGTTGATCAGGGTCAACCATGGACTTTGTGTCCTAGCTGCTGAAGTCAATACGCAAAGCAGGGCAGTATGATATTGAGCGCAAACTGTTGCCCATGTAGCAGGCTCCCCCACCTCTCCACTCAGCTGCTGAATCCAAAGAAATGGCAGAGATGTTGTGGGAGCTGCCAGTCAGCATTGAACTCTACATAGGACTGCCTTAGGGACTCCAACTCCAGATTTTTCCTTGGGGTTAACTCCCCAAGCCTTCCCCATGAGTGGATATAGCTGCAAGGCAGTGGAGGTTTGAGATCTTCCTTCAATATAATGGAGGAGTAAAATCTGTGGAGTTTCTATAAACCTAGTCAAGAATGGCAAGATTTTAAACACAGGAGAATGTCTTATACCTGAAAATTGGTATGATGCAGTCTCCTGGACGTTATGAACTTTTATGAAATGTTTCACAAAAAAATTAATAAAAATGAAAGATGTAGGGATTAATAAGAAAACTGAGCATGGATTACAATTGAATTAGAGGAGAAAATCAATGAGTACTGGTTAATGATGTGCCAATGCTCAAGAGGGGAAAATTGATTGGCATCACTGGGTTTAATGTTGAAAGTACTTAATGTCAATTTACATTAATTACTTGCCTTCTAAAATTCTTGAAAACTGAATGGGTCTACAAAAGTGCTTCAAAATACAGACGTCCATTGCATTTAGTCACAAATTATCATTGTCATATAAGACAGACAGACAGACATACTTTACTGATCCCGAGGGAAATTGGGTTTCGTTACAGTCGCACCAACCAAGAATAGTGTAGAAATATAGCAATATAAAACCATAAATAATTAAATAATAATAAGTAAATTATGCCAAGTGGAAATTAGTCCAGGACCAGCCTATTGGCTTAGGGTGTCTGACACTCCAAGGGAGGAGTTGTAAAGTTTGATGGCCACAGGTAGGAATGACTTCCTATGACGCTCAGTGTTACATCTCGGTGGAATGAGTCTCTGGCTGAATGTACTCCTGGCCTAACCAGTACATTATGGAGTGGATGGGAGTCATTGTCCAAGATGGCATGCAACTTGGACAGCATCCTCTTTTCAGACACCACCATCAGAGAGTCCAGCTCCGCAGAGAAACAAAAATGAAGAGTTCACATTGGCTAATAGTTAGTCAAAGTCTTTCAATTTATCACATTTTTTTTTAGGAACTGCAACATTAGTTACTCATCTTATTTTCACTTATTAATTTTAGTTTTCAAATTCTGTACTTCATAAATGATCTGACCCTCTTTCGAAGTTCTTCAGTTAGTTAGTTTCAGTTATTATTCCTTTCCCAATCAGCCTATTTGACACCTTGGTTGACATTTTGACATCTTTCATTCTAAAGAACATTAAATGGATCAAGTGTTGATCTATTTGAAACTGCTCAGACAGAATTCAAAGTTTTCATCGGGTTTATTTTAGATTTTAAGCAAATCCCAATTAAAAGAACTTCAAAAGAAATGGTGTCCAAATACTCTTAAACTAATAAATAAGTTCTGTTAATTATAATTATGATTATATACTTGGTGAAAAGCAGGCTAGTTTTTCCACACCATAAAAGTTGCCTATGTCCTCACCTCATAGGAAGAACTCCAGCAGAAATTTGGGACAAAGCTGAATTCTCAAAAGATTAAGATGTGCATCCTCTAAGTGTTTAGAAATCTCCGTCTGGTGGCAGCAGAGTGCAGCTGATATCTAACTCAGGAATGCACAACATACATACCAAACAGGTTGTTCACAAGATTATTAGAGTTCCTCTGCATCACCTGTGGGTCACAACCACAGCGAGCCATATGTGCAAAGGCAGCACACAGATTTAGTTCGCAACTGCAGTGCCAAGGAATGCACTGTTTCAGAATGCTAGGAATAAGCTGTCAAAAAGTGTGGCATGTCCCAGGAACTAATTGCTCTATCTTCAAATAAACATGTGCATATTTGTAGACTGGGGGGAAAAAAAGTACTCTGTCGCCAAGTTTGGTCTAATCAATAACTTGGTACCCATTAGAGCTAAGCATTGTAAGAGGATTATTTGCAAATTTAAAATCCAAGCTTCTGAGTACTGATTAAATCCTAATAATTTGGACCCAAAACATTTTCCCATTATTTTATTTCATAGAAAACATTGATCCCTCCAAATTCTATAGTTGTTCAACTAAGATTAGTACCTGGAGAGGATGTGAGAGCCATCATGCCGTAGTAAGAGAAGGCGCCTGCTTCAAACTTCATTACTTCTTTCCCAGCTTCCACCTCCACTTTTCCCTGGCCACAAAGGAGCAATTGGCATTATTAAACTACATTCAATAAACAAGAGCCTATTTCCTCACAGCATGAATATTCATTAAACTAAAATATACTGTCTGATCAAATTCAACCAATCTAAGAAACTTTATTCCATAAACTTTATGATGCTATAACAATACAACTGCATTTTCTACAAAGTTTTTTTCACCTCCATTAAGTAGAAGGGTTTACTGAGGAAGAATTTATAAATCTACACAAATTGCTGAAAAGTAACTGGAAGTTCAAAGTAAAGTAAATTCATTATCAAAGTACATATACGTCACCATTACAACCCTGAGATTCATTTTCCTGCAGGCATACTCAATAAATCCATAGAATAATAACCATAACAGAATCATTGAAACTTCCAAACCAACTTGGGTGTTCAACCAGTGTGTAAAAGACAACAAACTGTGCAAATACAAAAAGAAAGAAGTAATAATAATAATAAATAAGCAACAAATATTGAGAACATGAGATGAAGAGTCCTTGAAAGCGAGTCCATAGGTTGTGGGAACATTTCAATTATGGGACATGAGCAAAGTTATCCCCTTTGGTTCAAGAACATGATGGTTGAAGGGTAATACCTGTTTCTGAACCTCGTGATGCAAGTCCTGAGGCTCCTGTATGTTCTTCCTGGTGGCATCAGCAAGAGAACATGTACTGGGTGGTGGGGGTTCCTGATGATGGATGCTGCTTTCCTGTGATAACACCCTGTGTAGGTGTGCTCGATGGTGGGGAGGGCTTTACATGTGATGGACTCAGCTGTATCCACTATTTGTTATAGGAGCTTCTGTTCAAGGGCATTGGTGGTTCCATACCAGGCCATGATACAGTCAGTCACTATGCTCTCCACTACAAATTTAAAAAAGTCTGCCAAAGTTTTAGATGGCATACCAAATCTTTGCAAACTCCTTAGGAAGTCAAGGCTCTGCCATCCAGACAAGGTGTATGAGATGAGCCCAGGAATGAAAGGGTATATAGAGCTTTTTAATGTTCTATGTCTATGCTCGTGGAGCTTAGAAGAATGAGGGGAGAATCTCATTCAATACCAAATATTGAAAGGCCTAGACAGACATGGAGAACATGTTTTCAATAGTGGGGGAATCTAGGACCAGAGGACACAGCTTCACATTACAAGGACATCCCTTTAAAACAGAGATGAGGAGGAGAAATCTAAATTTATGGGGAGCAGGCAAAGGAAGTGGAGTTGAGAGGGAAAATAAATCAGCCATGGAGCACACTCAGTAGGCCAAGTTGCCTGATTCTGCTCTTACATTCACATTTCATCGCATTCCTAGGCATATAAAATTGCAAGGTTCGGAGAACATACAGAAAATTCATTTCAATCTAAGAGCTCTACACATCTCAATGTAACAATGTCTTGCAGAAACAAGGAAAATACGCATTAAAAATATGGTCTTCCAACTGTAATCTCCAATACATGTATATCTGTGTATATTTTATATTTGTGTGCATATATATAAAAAGCGACAGACTTTTGCACAATACTGGAGTCAGATGTGATCATCTCAATCTATATAAAAGCTATTCTACATATAATTCCTTTAGAATCCCTCTCAAGTTAACCCCACTAACCTGCAAAACTAGAATAAAATAGTCCACAGGTTTGTTCCGATGGAAGAGATAATGTTCTGGGGCTTTTTTGTTTCTCTCATCAAATTTCATTTCCTGAATGACATTAGGATGCTTGAGCAGCCTCAGCAAGATCTTCTCTGACATCTGCGTTGGACTGAATGGCTCCACTTCTGAAATAATTAACAAAAAACATATTACAGTGTAATTTCAAGGAACGAGCTTTCTATAGCAATGAATAATCATTAGATAAATTGGTCTAAATTAGCCACCATGTACCGATGCAATAATACTTCACTGAGGAAAAAGAAAGATGTTTTGCAGCAGTTAAATAAATAGAAGTTCCAACAAAAATACCATTTTTTTTTACAACTTACTTATTTAAGAATTTGCATAGGAGAGGAAAATGGAAGTCATCCAACTATTAACAGCATTCTCTCAATGTGGTTAACATAAAAGAGAAGCCAAAGACTTCAATAGGCAGACTAACAAAAGCAGCTTTGCCAAAGGATTGGTTGACAGACTGCAGAGAGGTTCTGGATTAGATGGAAGGCACAGTTCAGGAGCTTTGCATTGCCAAGGAAAAAGACTTGGCTAAAGCTTTTATAAATGAGAATGTTGATATATGGGAAGAGATTAAAAACTGACAAGTACGATCTACTGGAAAGTATCACCTCATCCATATGAGACTTATCCAGGGGTTGTTGAGGGAATTAAGGGGAGAATTTGCAGTACTGCTGATCACAATTTATGAATCCTCTTTCAACATAGTAGTGGCCCCAAAGACAGTAAGACTGCAAATGCCAAATTCATTTTCAAAGGAAGTGGAGAAGATAAACTTCTAAGTACAGTTCCCCAAGTTTAATGCCAGTAATGAACAGGGCTTTAAAAACAATAAAGAAAAAAATAGTTGTTACATGACAAGCATAACCTGAGTGAAGGGAACCAGTAAATATCTGCTAAATATAAATCACATCTGACTAAATTTTCTGCTAAAAGAACTGAGGTCAGTTTAAACCACAAGACACAGAAGCAGAATAAGGTCACTCAGCACCAAGTCTGCTCTGCATTCCACCATGGCTGATTTATTATCCACCTCAACCCCATTCTCCAGACTTTTCCCCCTAACATTTGACACCATGATTAACCAAGAACTTATCAACCTCTGCTTTAATTATACTCAGTGACTCGGCTTCCACAGCCATCTGTGGTCATGAATTACACATTCATCACCCTTTGGCAAAATAACTTCCTTTTCATCTCCGTTCTCAATAGATGTCCCTCTATTTTGAGGCTGTGTCCTTTGATCTTGGGCTCACCCACTATAGGAAACATCCTCACCACATCCACTCTGTCTAAGCCTTTCAATATTCAATAAATTTTAGTGATATTGCCCTCATTCTTCTAAACTCTAGTGGCTACAGTCCTAGAGCCATCAACTGCTCATATGTTAACCCTTTCAATCCTGGAATCAGCCTCAGCTCATCTTTTCTTGGATAATATGGAGCTGAAAACCGCACAATACTCCAAGTGCAGTCTGACTAATACCATATAAAACCTCAGCATCATATCCTTGCTCTTATGTATATTCTAGTCCTCTCAAACTTAATGCTAACATTGGTTCCCTTCCCTACCACAGACTTAACCTACAAATTAATCTTTAGAGAATCCTGCACAAGGATTTCCAAGCCCCTTTGTACTTCTGATTTTTGAATTCTCTCCCGTTCAGAAAATAGTCTACCCCTATATTCCTTCTACCAAAGTGTATGACCATACACTTTCCAACACAGCAAAGAAGTGGCAGATGGAATACATTCTCCCAATCTGTCCAAATCGTTCTGCAGCCACCCTGCTTCCTCAACACTACCTACCTACTCCACCTACCTTTCTATCGTCTGCAAACTTGGCTATAAAGCCATCAATTTCATCATCCAAATCTTTGACATATAACATGGAAAGAAGTGGTCCCTGTGGAACACCACTTGTCACCAGCAGCCAACCAGAATAGGCCCCCTTTCTTTCTACACTTTCCCTCCTACCAATCAGCCAATCCTCTATCCATGCTAGTATCTTTCTTGTAATGCCATCGACTCTTGTTAAGCAGACTCATGTGCAGCATCTTGTCAGAGGCCATCTAAATATCCAAGTAAACAACATCCACCCACTCTCCTTTGTCTATCCTACCTGTTATTTCCTCAAAGCATTCAAACAGATTTGTTAGGCGAGATTTCCATTAAGGAAACCATGTTGACTTGTGTTTACTTTATCATGGTCCTCCAAGTACCCCGAAACTTCATCCTTAATAATGGACTCCAACATCTTCCCAATCACTGAATTCAAGCTAACAGGCCTATAATTTCCTTCATTCTCTCTCCCTCCCTTCTTTAAGAGTGGAATGATTTTACAATTTTCCAGTCCTCTAGTTCTCCAGAACTATTCCATAGTCTACTGATTTTTGAAAGAACATTACTAATGCCTCCACAATCTCTTCAGCTAACTCCTTTGGTACCCTGAGGTATAGTCATCTGGTTCAGGTGACTTATCTACCTTCAGACCTTTCAGCTTCCCAAGCAACTTCTCCTTAGTGATGGCAACTATACTCAATTCTGCCTCCAACACTCCACAATTTCTGGCATACTGCTAGGGCCTTCCACAGTGAAGACAAACACAAAATACTTATTCAGTTTGTCTGCCATTTCTTTGACCCCATTGCTACCTCTTCAGCATTATTTTCCAACGGTCCAATATCTACTCGTGCTTCTCTTTTACTCTTGATATACAGCATTTGAAAGAGCTTTTGGGATCCTCTGATAGTTACGACTAACTTACCTTCATATTTCATCTTTTCTTTCCTTATGATATTTTAGGTGCCTTCCATTAGTTTTTAAAAGCTTCCCAATTGTTTAACTACTTGCCAATTTTTTTTGTGCTATATTATATGCCCTCTCTTTTGCTTTTATGTTGGTTTTGGTTTTCCTTGTCACCCATGGTTGCTTCATTCCCTCTTTAGAATATATCTTCATCTCTGGGGCTTATCCTGCTTTCCAAATTGCCCCAGAAACTTCAGCTATTTCTAGTGACCCCTTCTGATCAATTTTGGTCAACTCCTCTCTCATGCCTCTGAGTTTCCCTTTCTTACACTGTAATACTAATACATCTCTACCTCTCAAGCTGCAGGGGTAATTCTATCATATTATGATCACTGTCTCCCAAGGGTTCCTTTTCCTTAAGCTCCCTTTCAAATCTGCTTCACTACTGAACACCCAATCCAAAATTACCCTTTACCTAGTGGGCTCAACTACATTACTCCAAAAAGCCATCTCATAGGCATTCTACAAATTCCCTCTATTAGGATCCAGCAACAATCTGATTTCCCCTTTTAATACATGCCATACCTTTCCCAGAAAAATTCCCAATTATCCAGAAATCTGAATCCCTGCCCCCTGCACCACTTCCTCAGCCATTCATTCATCATATTCTTGCCCAGACTAGCACATGGAGCTGGGAGTAATCCAGAAATGACTACCTTGGAGGTCTTGCTGTTCAGCCTCTTCCCCAATTCCATATACTTACCGCTCACCACCCTCCCTGAGAATCTTCTACAGCACTTTGAGACATCCTGGACCCTAGCAAATGGGAGGAAACATAATCCTGGCTTCCTTTTTGCAGTCACAGAATCTCCTGTCCATCCCTAACTATTGTCTCATCACTACCATTCTGCCTGATTTTACCCTTCTCTGCCAGCCTGACTGCCACTGACCTGTCTGCTGCTGCTGTGCTCTGATAGGTCATCTCCCTTAGCAGTATCCAAAGGGGTATACTCGTTGCCGTGGGGAGCCCTGCACTGACTACTTACTCCCCTCACTTCTCCTGGTGGTCACTCTGATACTACGTGAAGCCTGTACACTGTATGCGACCATCTCAGTAAAAGACTCATCAATTAACTTTACAGCCTCTCAGATGGTCAAGTCATGTCAAGTTTATTGACTTTAACTATACATATGTATACCATCAAATGAGACATTTCTCCAGAGCAGGGTGCAAAGCACAACAGTACACATTACACGCATATAACACATAATAGCTTAGGAAAGTAAGGATAAAATCTATAAATGAACCATACATAAATAAAGTACATAAATTAAATATTGTAAGCTACAGAACAGATTAATCGGTGACACTTCAAATGCAATGCAGCGGGGAGTTCAGAAGCCTAATGGCCTGAGGGAAGAAACTGTTTCCCATCCTGACCATTCTTGTTTTTATGCATCAGTCTCTGCCCGAATGGTAGAAATTCAAAGAGGATGCAGGATGGATGAGTGGGATTCTTGATGAGGACTTTGACAAGATTCCACACGGAAGGTTAGTTAGGAAGGTTCAATCGTTAGGTATTAATATTGAAGTAGTGAAATGGATTCAACAGTGGCTGGATAGGAGATGCCAGAGAGTAGTGGTGGATAACTGTTTGTCAGGTTGGAGGCCGGTGACTAGTGGTGTGCCTCAGGGATCTGTATTGGGTCCAATGTTATTTCTCATATACATTAATGATCTGGATGATGGGGTGGTAAATTGGATTAGTAAGTATGCAGATGATACTAAGATAGGTGGCGTTGTGGATAATGAAGTAGGTTTTCAAAGCTTGCAGCGAGACTTAGGCCAGTTAGAAGAGTGGGCTGAAAGATGGCAGATGGAGTTTAATGCTGATAAGTGTGAGGTGCTACATTTGTGTGAGGAATAATCAAAATAGGACATACATGGTAAATGGTAGAGGGTTATGGGCTGAGTGCAGGTAGGTGGAACTAGGTGAGAGTAAGCGTTCAGCATGGACTAGAAGGGCCGAGATGGCCTGTTTCCATGCTTTAATTGTTATATGGTTATAATACTAAGGGCCCTGTATACACTCCTGATAAACATCCCCAATTGGTGGTAGGAAGATCCCTTTGACCCTCTCAGCCATCCTTACAGTCCTTTGAAGAGACTTCCGGTCCAATGCTCAGCTGCTCCTATAAAGTTCAGTTAAGATGTTGGGGGCAGGCTTGCTTGCCTCAGTCTCCTTAGGAAGTGGAGGCATTGTTCTGCCTTGTGCCTTCTTGTTCAGGGAGGTGATATTAAGGAACTAGGTGAGTGAGGTCACCTGTGATGTGAATTCCTGAACACTTCCAGCATCAACTCGTATACCTTGTCAGTGAAGAACTGAAGTTGGGTGCGTTTTGTGCAGATGTAGTCATCAGGGAGACAATTACGTATCTTGAAATCCCACATCTCAGAGGAGTATTCTACTGCCTGAACTACCTTCCCGCGTACACTTGTTATGCTTCTAACTTCTCAAACTTAAGTTCTAGCCTGCCCAAGCCTGAACACTTTAACACTGTCCACTCACACAATGACCACTTCCGCTCAAACCCTGCTTCTTTTAATTGGCTCTTGAAAATTAAGCTTAGTTACTATTACCCCAAGCAATTACCCGCTCCGCTCGCTTTTAAAAGCTTGCATGTTAAGTCTGCAAGGAACTGTCTCTAACTCACTCCACAACCTCCCATTTTAGTAGAGGTTGTGTACGTTCATTTCTGAATGCAGCTGTTAAATTGCTACAATATGATAATTATTTCTCTGACGAACTTAATAATTATCAGATTGCTATGAATCTGATAATTGTTAAGTTTAACAGCAAAATGGAAATGAGTGGATGTGAAAAAGATGCACACCCAAAATGGTGGAGGAACTCAACAGGTCAAAGCACCATCTATGCAAGTGAATAAATAGTTGATGTTTCAGGCTGAGACCCTTTTTCAGGAATGGAGAGGAAGGGGGAAGATGCCAGAATAAAAATTTAAAATAATGATACAAAATTGACAAGAGGGATATAAAAAAGGAGTTGCAGTGAATTTTACTTTTGGAATGGAGAGATCTATTCAGTTTTGTACCTCCAAGGTTCCATGCAAGAAACCCTGTTACATTTGAGATATAGTGGCATACTATGTAGATAAAACAAATTTTAGAATTATAGTAAAAACACACAAGTTCATAAGAGACTTACAACAGAAATAGAAAGACTGGCAGAATGAGTAATCATGGCAAAGAAATATGAGGTAATGAAGAACAAGAAGAAGCCTCAAGAGAAATGTTACAGTTCTTCAGGTGAGTCCAGCATTCAAGGTAAATTTATCATCCAAGTACATATATGTTACCATATATGACCTTGAGATTCATTTTCTGACAGGCATTTATAGGAAAACAAGACATACATTAGAATTTTATGAAAAGTTCTTGAAAATGATTCTGTGGGTTGTAGAATTAGTTCAGAGTAGTGATGAATGGAGTTATCCACACTGGTTCAGGAGACTGACAGTGCATGATATTGAACCTGGTGGTGTGAAAACCTAAGGCTTCTGTCTCTCAGCTAGAAGAAAGCATGGCCTGGATAGTGGAGGTCTTTGATAATGAATCCTACTTTCAAAGTTCAAAATATATTTATTATCAAAGTATGTATACATTATACAACCTTGAGCTTTGTCTCCTAACAGGCAGTCACGAAACAAAGAAATCCAAAAACAATATATATATTGCGTTAAGACTGTCTAACACCCAATGTACAGAAAATAAAAAACACATTATGCCCATAACAAAAATAAAATAGAAAAACCCATAAAAAAGACTAATGTGCAATTTAAAAAAAACAAACATCATGTAAACAGCAACCGCAAGCAAATAGTATTTCTCAACTAAAGTCCATAAAGAGAGTCCATAGTTCAGCACAGAGCTGAGTAAATGTCACGGAGCAGCGATCCAAACCGGCCCATAACTCCGCTCAGTCCCAAAACCCTGACCTTTTCAATCCGGCCTGGCACTTAACTCTCCATCCAAACAATGGGTTCTGCAGCTTCTAGCAGTGATTTGAACTGACCCGTAACTTGCATTGATCCTTGACACTCTGACCTTTACAACCTGGCTCAGCGCTCAAATCTCCGTAAGAACAATGGGTTCTGCTGCATGGATGCGCCAGACTTCACTGCCTTGATTCAGCCTGTAAATTTCTGTCCGCATATTATGTTCAGTCATGTTGATATGTTCTGGGTCCTGGACCCCGCGGCTTCAATTCGGCTTTTGCCCAACCTTTCCCCACTGTTCTTAGCGATGGGCCTGCCGCCTTGCCTCAATTCTGCCATGTCGAACTACCTCCAACTCCAGACTTACTTGTGATGATTGCTTGCCAGAAAAAGTGTGGTTAACAAAGTATTTAGTTGCTATCCTTGTTTTGTTAGACACCAGACAGGAGTCGCTGAGGTTCACTAGCACCACCTTAAACTGGAAGTTTCATGTGGCAAAATTCCTTGGAAATGTACTGAATGGCGGGGAAGGCCTTGCCTTTGACAGACTGAGCTGTATCCATCACTTTCTGTACCTTTTTTCCATTCTTTTCATACCAGGTGATGATCCAGGCAGAAGTTGATACACTTCATGACCAACCCCTCAAAGCACTTCATCATGAATCACTTCAAGTGAGTGAAAGATTACAGAAATCTCTCTTCTGCACAAATGATCTCAGCCCAAAGTGTTGACTCTTTACTAATTTTCATAGATGCTGTCTGACCTGCTGAGTTCTTTCAGCATTTTGTGTGTGTGTTCTGCACAAATGTTTAGACAATGGCAGGACAAGTGAATAAAGTACTGAATAATATGACAGAATTTTATAACTAGTGTAAAAACAAGGGTAAAATCAAACATTTTTTATAGGAGATGTGTCTCCCCTCAGCTGGAAAGTTGAGTTCCTTTTAGGAATGTTGTATAGGCTCTACAGGGGTAGCAATTAAGTTTTAAGAGAATAATTTCAAGAAATAGTTACACAAGTTGACTGGAGAAACCTAAGGCAGTTGTCCTTTGAACAGAGAAGGAAGTGAGGAAAAGTATTAAAAATCATGAGGGATTTAAACAAAGGAAATTCTTCTAACAGCTGTAAGGTCAAAAATGAAAGCCACAGATTAATGGTCAAGCCACAGATTAAGCTATTGTGAAATAAAATTTTTATTTGTAAACCAATCACAAACGAGAAAATCTACAGATGCTGGAAATTCGAGCAACACACACAAAATACTGGAGGAACTCAGCATGCCAGGCAACATCTAGGAACAGGGTACAGTTGACATTTCGGGCCGAAACATCAACTGTACTTTTTTCCTAGATATTGCCTGGCCTGCTGAGTTCCTCCAGTATTTTGTGTGTGTTGCTTTGTATTAGTAAATGCATACTGCATTTAGAATTTGAATTAAACTCCTAGTCTGTGTAATGTATAAAGATTAAACAGTAACCTTCAAAAGAAAATTAAATTAATATATTGTGGTGAGCATTTGGTCCATAATGATGGACATGTATGAAAATAAAGAGTCAAAAAACGAACCAAATAGCCCAGATGAAAGAGAAAGTTCCCAGATTTTGAATAAATGTACACTGGCAAATTATAATTCTGTGCTTATCTTTTATATAGAGATACAGGCCCTTCCAACCCAATAAGCCCACCCAATTATATCCATGTAATTAATTAGTCTACTGACCCATATGTCTTTGAAATGTGGAAGGAAACCAAAACACCCAGAGGAAACCCACAGTCATGGGCAGAACGTACATACTCCTTCACATGGCAATGGGAATTGAACCCAGGTCACTGGCACTGTAAAGCATTACATAAACTGCTACACTACCAAGCCACAACTGTTCTATTATAAGTCAACCACAGTACACAGCAATTTAACTCAATTAGCTTAAAATATATAAAATTGTATTATTTATGTAGTTTCCCAGAAACTTAGCACACTATGCTTTATAGGACCTGTACATATACTTGAAAATACGAGATAAATCAATGCTACACCTTATATTGAAGTATGGTAAAACAAATTACTCTGAAGAGCAGACATTTTTCTGATTTATGTTATTTGTTAGAAAAATGCTGGAGAATTCATTTTCCCATCATTTCATTACAGATGCAGCCATTACTGTAAGTGCATTTGCCAAAGACTACCTAGAGTATACATTTTTTGACTGAACATTTTTAACCACATCAATGAATCCCTCGATATAAAATGAGTGGCTATTGGGAACAGATCACCTTTAGTATGTGGGAGTTGGTGTTAATTAACCTTACAGCATGGATTGGGCAGTCTCCACTCAATCTATTCAAATTAGACTTAGTTTGGCAGATTTAAACCACTGTGAATGTCAGTGGCACAGCTGTTGTATGAACACAGACTGCAGCATTACTGAGTTAACCCATACCATTAGAGCACAGTTTCATTTTACAACTTGTTTTCTTATTATATTTCACTTCAAAATTGTTGGTCTATTTTCCCAGATTGTTCAATATTACTAAATACACGCTATTTTTTAAACATGCTGTATAGGTATCTGTGCAGTTGGATACCAAGTTTTGAAAAGATTGTTAGGCAATAACTTTAAGTTCAGTCCAGAGGAAGACGGTGCAGTCAATGATGAGGATGATTGTTAAAATGCCAAAAGTTTTTTGGAAGTAGAAAGCTTGAACTATTATTGTAAGTATGGTGAAGGTGATTCCAATGTAAGGAGGTCAGGATTTAAAAACAGAAGGGTTTGACTGCCTTTGAAATGAACTGACAAGTTGTCTGTAATGTGTGACACAGTCAAATAGGTCAAACTAGGTGAATGAGCAGTTAATCAGAGGGTGTTTATCACCACTTGACTGATTATTGATTGCTTTGCCAGCAGCAAAGTTTACTTCTTTAATATTCTACAAAACAGAATTCATATTCTCAAACCAGCAAGGTAGGGGAGCGGTGGCTTTTTTTAACAGAAGCTTTCTTTATTATTGTGCATATACTTCTTGTGCACTTCAACCTCAAATGCCCCTAGAACCAATATTACATTTTTTTTTTATGACTGTCAGAAATTAAACAGTCTGATTTGTTAATCCCCACAATAGCACTTGGCCATTTTTTGTTTAAAAGTTGCTGGAAAGCTTGTGCTATTTGCTGCATAGGAAAGTTTTCAATGATAAATATAAGATAAACAGCAGTATTTTATTTTCCCAAAGATAATCCACACCTTGATGAGGTACAAAATTTCAGACCTCAAACTGTGTATTTTACTGTAATGAACTTTACAATTCAGGAAATAAACAATCCCAGTTCCTAGGAACCAATAGCAAAACCAAATTTCAAATGAAACCATAATATCCTAAGCACATAAATTAATGGACAATAAAACATCACAAAATAATTGCATCAAGCCTTGTTATGACTTTTATCTAACAGTTCTATTATGTTGCCACTTTTGTCCTCAAAACAATAAACACTTTCATTGCAAGTTGGTTTTAAACATAAGGTATGTCTAAGGTCATACTTAAAAGCACTTAGACTAGAAAGCGGGTGATTAGGAGTATTAAGTTAAAGAAATTAGTTTAAAAAGAAAGGTACAGAAATTAGAGGAAATTGCACAGTGTATGATCTAAGTTATCATCAGGGATGTAGGGAGTACACAGAGCAGAATAACAAACCCTATTAAAGTTGCAGACGATAATGGTATAAGGAATGGCCTTAGGAACAAGGAGCCCAATACAATTGTTATAGAAGCAGTATACAGAATTTATGATCAAGGTAACTACCATAATCAGTCTCGGTATTCACTTCAATATATCATTTTTTACTTGATAACAAAAAAAACTTGCCTGTTGCTAGAAAACGATGTGTTGCTAATAGTAGCTGTGGTGAGATTTTGACCTTCATTTCACTGTCTGTTGGTTTGAAGGCAGAGAAATCTTGTTTTCTTTCACGATGTGTAATTTTCTTTTTGGTTCTGTTATCCGCTGCAGATGTGGAAGACAGTTGAAAGAGAGGAAGTGATTGGAGTTCATTAAAACATGTTTACAGGACTTGATGACCGGCAAGTAAATCAGGTTCTAAAAACAAGCAATTTTTTTCTTAAATTAACCAAAATTAAATTAATTTTCTTTATTTAACCAGCAGAGATCCAAGCTTTCAGTTACTGTGACACAACCTATATGAACTCAATTGAGCTTATAATTAAATCGAAAAAAAGCCTAATTCTGCAGCTTAAGGAATAAAACTTAAAAGATTGCATTTCATCAAATAGAAAGTATATTCCCATTTTATATCTTATACTCTGATATAAAGATGTAATTTTCATCTGGAGGCAAGTTACAGAATAATTAGAATTGCTAATATTAAAAGTATTTGTAGGTGCTGAAGTTTTCACCCCTATTTCAGAGCATTGTTTTATATTAATATTTGCTTTTTACCAATGCAAAGTTGCATTGCTCATTCAAAGAGTTAAAAACAAACAGAAACAGCTTTGTAAGGCATGCTGCAATCTGAAAATGGTATGAAATTTCCATCAACCCACTGTCACAGTTTTTAAATCTGGTTTTACCTCCCTCAGAAAAACCGGTTTCAGGTGCTGTAAGGGAGGAGTGCACACGGTATGTCTTCTAAATGAACCAAGGCAGTTTATGGTTTACTCTCTTCATGAGTATAGTCTAACTCAATTAGTCACACATAAAGAGTCAAAAGAGAAAGAGCTAACAACATTTTTTTCTTAACCAATTCTTACAAAGAGTTTAGGGCCTGGACCTATTCCTTCTTCTTTCATTATGCTTGACTTAATGGGTGCTTCCAACATTTTCTGTTTTATTTCAAGGTAGTTTACAGCATTTTGTTGATTTAATTATTTAACCAGGTCAATTATTTCTTTCCCTTCTCTGCCATGACAGTATCTTGTTGTCCAATCAAAGTGAAGATTAATTTATTCAACAGGAATATTTAAATACTGAACTTTCATTCACTGAAGCTATCTCATGCTGGATGCTGTAAGCAGCTAGTAAAGTTTTAAAATAGTGCAACGGATGTTCTCCCTTGACTGGTGTTGCAGCGCAAGAAATGATGAGATGACTATTAATTGAATGGCAAGCAAATTTTGTTAGGAAATCTGGGACAGGAGGGGATTAAAGAACATCATGAGAAAAAGATGGTAAATTAAACAAAGTGAACACAGAAAAAAATCACTAAGCCAGTATGAATGTTAGCGGAAAATATAATTCAGAATGTGTGGGTCCAAGTGCTACAAATTAGATACAGTGCCTATAAAAAGCATACAACCTCCTTGTAAGTTTTTCGTTGTTTTATTGATTAACAACATTGAATCACAGTGAATTTAATTTGGCTCTTTTTGACACTGATTAACAGAAAAAGATTATTTTATGTCAAAGTGAAAACCAATCACTAAGATCCTGCAGGGCCTTCTTTTCAAAAACAGTAAGTTCTTAAACACAACTAATGACCCGTTAAGGGCTGAGACATTGCTTTGTTTGCTTAATTAACATGTACAACACGCTGGAGGAACTCAGCAGGTCAGGCAGCATCCGTGGAAACAAGCAGTCAACGTTTCGGGCCGAGACATTGACTGCTCGTTTCCACGGATGCTGCCTGACCTGCTGAGTTCCTCCAGCGTGTTTGTACGTGTTGATTTGACCACAGCATCTGCAGTGTACTTTGTGTTTGCTTTGTTTGCTTATCCTTCCACTATATTTGGAGCAGTGTGCGTGCGAGCGTGTTTTTGTGTGCGCGTGCATGTGTTTTTGTGTTTGCATGCGCGTGCACACGTGTGTGTACATACTCACTCTGAGGATAAATGCAACTTATTTCTTATATCCTAAAATATAGTTAAATTATAAAGAAATAAGAAATGTTTACACGTCACAGTATAGACCAAGAACACTCACTATATAAATCAGTCTCATCCAGGATTTCTGATTTGATAATTTCTTCAATTACATCCTCTAGTGTGACAATTCCAAGCACCTCGTAAAATGGATCCCCTTCTCCTTCATTGTTCACTCTCTGTACTATTGCCAGATGAGATTTACCTACAAAGGACGAAAGGGGAAATAACAACATAAATCAATGACACATGCATATCTGAAGGGCTGTGTTTACTTAAATATAAAAAAGCATGCTCTAGTGCAAAGGTAGCATCACCAAACTTAACTATTAACAGAATAAGTCTGTAACAGAAATATAGGCCATTAACCAGAGGAATAATCATCAGATTTAAAATGTGTTAAAACTGCATAAATTGTGAGCAATACTTAAAATATAATTCTTTATATACATATAAATGCTTGAAAGCATGATTAAAAAATGAAGTACATCCTATGTCTTCCTACAAGTGTTAATAATATTCACATATGCCTGTATAAACATGATCTAGATATAAATTCACTGAAGTACAGCTCAACTCATTAGCAAGATAATAGAATTAAATTCAGAATTAGCTATAAAACAAGACGAACGTTTTAATAATACATGCGAACAGCTTGAGCTTGAATGTTTGGAACAAAGAAAATTCCATGTGATGAAAGAAAATGCAGGCATAGCTGGGTCCATGCAAGTGCCCACAGCTACACTTTGATTTTGTAGAAAGTGTGAGGAATTAAAAGAGAAGTTTCGAAGGTACAAAACCAGTTTTGCCAGGTAGATGAGAGTTTAGTGGAGAGGAACTAGCCAAGCCTTTGATCCCAAAGAAGGGGTCTAAGATCTTTCTGATGGGCTATGGACATGCATGCTTCCCAGTTCTACTATTTCCAGGGTTGTGTTTGTAACAACATTACACAACGTTCTGCACATAGGGACTAGTACTCTCATCAATGACTCAGAATCAGAATTAAAGGAAGTTGTGTTTAAAATTGTAAGCAATTAAAACTAGAGAATAAAAGCAGCTGTAAGACAAAACACGCATTTAAAAAGTTAACAACACGCACAAAATGCTGGAGGAACTCAGCAGGCCAGGCAGCATCTATGGAAAAGAGCATAGTTGATGTTTCGGGCGGGGACCCATCAGCAGGACTTGGCCTTAAAAAAGTTAATCTGAACAAGTAGTGTAAAAAGATTTTTAAGAAGTAGTAAGGTAGTTTTTAATGGATTCAATGCCCGCTCAGAAATCTGACGGCAGAGGGGAAGAAGCTATTTCTGAATCGTTAAGTGTGTGCCTACAAGCTCCTACACCTCCGCCCTGATGGTAGCAATGAGAAGAGTGCATGTCCTGGGTGATAGGGGTCCTTAATGATTGTTGCCAACTTTTTGAGGCATTGCTCCTTGAAGATATTTTGGATGCTGGTGAGGCTAGCTCCCATGATGTTTTCAACATTTTACAGCTTATTTTGATCCAATGCCCACACCCATACTGGACAGTGATGCAGCCAGTTAGAATGCACTTCATGGTACATCTGAAGAAATTTGAGAATGTCTTTGGTGATGTACCGAATCTCCTCAAACTCTTAGAACTAAAAAAAAAGAGGCAAAAATAGACTTCAGTGTGAATAAGTGCAAGGTAGTACATTTCATAAATTAAAATGGAGTATGAGAGAAATCCATGTATCATAGTGGAGCAAAGTGATTTCAGGATTAAGATTTACACAACACTTCAAATGTATAGTTTCTAAAAGAGTACTGGGTTTTCGGGCAATTACCGCAACATATGAACAGCATGATGTACCTGAGAACCTAAATTCAACCTTAACAAAGTAGTAATAGGAGTCTGATCTTATTTTGCACTCCACAGTGTAACAAGGATTTCAGTGGAACACAGACAAAATGCTGGAGAAAAGAGGACAGTTGATGTTTCGGGCCAAAACCCTTCGGCAGGACTGGAGGAAAAAGTGAGGAGTAGATTTAAAAGGTAGTGGGAAGGGGAGAGGTGAAACCTGAAGAGAGAGAGATGAAGTAAAGAGCTGGGAAGTTGAATGGTTAAAGAGACAGAAGGCCAAGGAAGAAAGCAAAGTGGTGAGGAGCAACAAAGGGAAGTGATGGGTGGGCAAGGAGATGGGGTGAGAGAGGGAAAAGGGGATAGGAAATGGTGAGGGGTCGCATTACCAGAAATTTGAGAAATCAATGTTCATGCCATCAGGTTGGAGGCTACCCAAACGGAATATAAGTTGTTATTCCAACCTAAGTGTGGCCTTATCACAACAGTGGAGAAGGACACGGATGGACATATCAGAATGGGAATGGGAAGTGGAATTAAAATGGGTGTCTACTGGGAGATCCCGCTTTTTTTTTAGCAGAGTATAGGTGCTTGGCGAAGTGGTCTCCCAATCTACTTCGGGTCTCACTGATATACAGGAGGCCACAACAGGAGCAGCGAACATAGTATGTGACCCCCAACAGACTCGCAGGTGAAATGCTGCCTTACCTGGAAGGACTGTTTAGGACCCTGAATAGTAGTGAGAGAAGCGGTGTAGGGGCAGGTGTAGCACTTGTTCCGCTTGCAAGGTTAAGTGCCAGGAGGGAGATCAGTAGGGAGGGATGAATGGACAAGGGTGTCATATAGGAAGAGATCCCTGCAGAAAGCAGAAAGTGGCGGGAGGAAAAGATGGGCTTGGTGGTGGGATTTGGTTGGAGGTAACGCCACTGATCTCCCTCCACACTAATTTCCCTCCAAGCACTTAGCCCTGCAAGTCCCTTCCCATTGATCTTCCTCATGGCACTTATCCTTTTGCCACCTCCAAAGGGATGAGGACACACTTAGGTTGGAGGAACAACACCTTATATTCTGCTTGGGTAGCCTCCAACCTGGATGGGATGAACATTAATTTCTCAAACTTTCAGTAATGCCCCCCCCCACCTCCCACCATTTCCCATTCCCTTTTCCCTCTCTCACCTTATCTCTTTGCCTGCCCCTCGCCTCCCTCTAGCTTCTCCCCACTTTTCTTCCTTCCTTGGCCTTCAGGTTTCACCTATCACCTTGTGTTTCTCTGTCCCTTCCTCCCACCTTTTAAATCTACTCCTCAGCTTTTTTCTCCAGCCCTGCCAAAGGATTTTGGCTCAAAACATTGACTGTACTCTTTTCCTAGATGCTGCCTGGCCTGCTGAGTTCCTCCAGCATTTTGTTCTGTGTAATGCTCAGATTTCCCACATCTGCAGAGTTTCTCGTTTATGGAAGAATTTCAGTGGGTTGCTTCCCACTGTAAATAAAACTAAATTACAAAGAACGATTCAGATGGTAAACTGAGGAGATTACTGGATGAATTGAGACCGATACATCAAATTAACGGGGACTCAGTTGTTGGTATGCTAATAGAAATCATTGCCACACATTTTATCCTGCTAACAAACTATGTCAAAGTAAATTTGGCCTTTTAAGGTAGATTCAGGCTTCTTGTAAATATTGTGCAATTAGAAATCAGTTTTATAGCGAAATACTCATTCACGCATGCAGAATTAAATACAATACTTTAAAAATCTTGATTTAATTAATGGAAGTGATATTGTAATCTACACATGAGATATTCTTAACATTACATTAACAGATAAAGATTAAACATTAATAAAGAGCTAAAAAAAATAAAATGTGCTATGACAGCCCCCTACATCATGATCATTTTGAAACAGGGAAAAGATTGTCACTACTGGTGTTTTAGATATTCATAAAAACCAAACTAGTTGTATTAAAATAAAATCTCAGAAATTCATTTAAGAATCCTCAAAAGAGGAAACTAGGAGAGATTTTTTCCCCCTGACAATAGATAGTTTTTTTTCTCTGAAACAAGCACAGCCTTCTTTAAAACTTCTGTAAATGAGAGTTGCATTATTTCAGTCATTCATGCAAAAGTTAGCAGTTGACTGTATAAGCCTGCAATTTACAAACTGATAGAATGGAGAAGTGCCTTTTTTAAACTCCATTCACTGGTTATCAATTAGTTTTAATTCCAAGTAACAGCCTGTTTTGTAGCAAAGTTCTTAGTAATTCCCATATTTTACATTCAGTTAAGGTAGATATTGGAAAAGACTACTCCAGCTCACCTTTTACAGGATGTGATAGACTAAAAACCTAAAAATTTGTCCAATTTGTGTAAATAAAGGAAATGATCTAATACATAAATACACCAATAGATTACATATCTCATGCAACCAGTAATAGTTCAGACTATGATAAATTAACTTTTAAGTTATTCTTTGGACTTTGGTTAAAGTTAACTTTCAGGTGGGTGGATTACAGAATGGAAAAGCTTTGGTTAGGTTCACATAAAGTACCACACTCATGTCTGAGCATTGTTTCTTTTAGTTGTTCATTACCTTTTCAAAGCCAACTTCTCTGTCATTTTTATTTCAAGTTATTTTTAGTGGAAGAAGTAAGATGAATAAATGCAAAAAGCATCCTGTTATGATCAAAAACAGTTTGAAAAATGATATCATTCTCCTTTTGGGATCTTTCACTAACAAACACAAATATCAAAACTTAGGTATTAAAGATATGTATACACACAACCACAAAATATTGTATTTAAACAAAACATAATTACTGCACAATTAGCCTTTCAAACTAATACAACCTCCATTTAAGTTTATTTGGACCTGAGAAATCTGCAATGAAAAAACATCTAGGAATTGTGGTTCCTATCTCAGACAAGTTAAGCAAAAATATCTTAAGATCCTGCATTACTTTTCATTATACAGAATCCCCAAAATTAAACATTGCAATATTATGCAAGTTCACAAATGAATACCACTTTATTGCTATCCTAAAATTCCACAGCCAAGCCACCTGAAACTGGCCTTCTACTGACTTGTCATTTTATCATGCAATGCCACAAAGCACAGAAATGTACTAAAATTTCTAGAACGATTGCATTCATCTACATTCTATTTTGAATCGAACAGCTAAGAATAGCTAACAAAAATACAAGTAGTTTTGCGTAGATACATTTTCACAATGACAGACTTGAATTTAAAATAGCTACCTGGCTTCAATTACACTTCTGAGCCCCTGTCAGAACAATTTTGTACAATAATTTGCTTTGCACATGACTGACACATAATCTATAAAATGAAAGATATTGCTACATATAGGTATAGGCATCCGTTAATCTCGTGAGACCATGGATTTGTGCCTTGGAAAGTTTCCAGGGCGCAGGCCTGGGCAGGGTTGTATGGGAGACCGGCAGTTGCACAAGCTGCAAGCCTTCCCCTTTCCACGCCACCGATGTTGTCCAAGGGAAGGGCACTAGGACCCAAGCAGCTTGGCACCGGTAACGTCACAGAGCAATGTGTTGTTAAGTGCCTTGCTCAAGGACACAAACACGCTGCCTCAGCTGAGGCTTGAACCAGTGACCTTAAGATCACTAGACCGATGCCTTATCCACTAGGCCACGCACCTACAGTTACAATAATAATTGTGTTCTTATCATTGCATTTAGTGTTAGAAGCACCTTTAATAAACAAGCTCATGCATCAAAGGCCCCATTTAACAGAGACATTCTCTTGTTTCCTCTCATCCATTGGATAGAAGGTACAAAAGCCTGAAGGCTCAAATACAGTTTATACTCTACTGTTGAATATTCACTCTCAACCTCATTATGATCTTGCACTTCATTGTTTACCTGCACTGCAATTGCTCTGTAACTGTTACCTTTTTATTCTGCATTCTTTTATTGTTCATCTCAATGCCCTGTGTAATGTCTTGATTTGTATGAACACTAAGCGAGACCAGCTTTTCACTATATCTTGATACATGTGACAATCCTAAACCAATTCCAATTAGAGATCATAAACATGAGATTCTGCAGATGCAGAAAATCCAGAGTAACACACACCAGATGCTGAAGGAACATCTAGCAGCATCTATGGAGAGTAATAAAGAGCAGATGTTTTGGGATGAGACCTTTCAATCCTGATCCATTAAGGACCTTCATAACCCAGGCCATGTCCTCTTCTCATAGTTACAATCAAGGGAACAGTACAGGGCCCTGAAGACATACATACAACATTTCAGGAACAGCTTCTTCCCCTCTGCCATCAGATTTCTGACTGGACATTGAACCCATGAACATTACCTCACTACTTTTTCCTCTCATTTTGCACTATCCATTTAATTTAATTTTTTATATTTCTTATTGCAATTTATAGTTTTTATTGTGTATTGCAATGTACTGCTGCCACCAAACAACAAATTTAACAACATATGCCAGTGATATTAAACCTGATTCTGATGAAGAGTTTCAGCCCAAAATATCGCCTCTTTATTCCTCTCTACAGATGCTGTCAGACCTGCTGAGTTCCTCCAGAATTTTAGGTGTTACTTCAATTAGAACTCTGTGGTTCTTACTCTACAAACTCTGGTGTTGTTTCATTGTTGACCAAGGGCCTATAAGATTAGAGAAGATGCACTTTGTATTCTCAATACTTAAAAACCAGTATTAGGTAATATTAACAATGAGTAAGCTGGAGATTTATTGTATGAAACTGTACTTAACCTGCATCATAATGCTCCAATACACAGGATGAAAGTGGTTAAACAGGTGATTTTATTTGACAATTCAATCTCATTAGAGGAGCTGAAATTAACTAAGCAATTACTCATCCAAAATGCAGAAGTGTTAGGTGAGCATTAAGTAATAGAAACAGAACATGCTGTAAATAACCTCCAAGAGGACCACAACCTTGTCGTGGTTTGGAAGCTTGTATGCCTCAATGACCCAAAGAGCTATGTTAGCTGGAATCAGGACTTCATGCTTTGGCTTTTGGTAGGGTCACCCATGTGAAACAGGTCAAAGGGTAGACTGCAGACTAAGTGTGGTCCATTGGCTTTCCAGGCTCAGGGGTTAAGGTCGGGGTTAACGACTCTGACCGATAACACAAAATTGTTACGGAAACAGCAAAGAACTCTTCTACATCCACTGGGGACTTGCATGACTGATTGTGATGAAAACCAAGAGCAAGCTACTGGCACGACGAACGAACACCATCAGAGATGGAAGACATTCATGGCTACCCTAAATGGCAGCAGCATAATGGGCAATAACTACTTACTGCCCGTACATCTTCCAGATTAAGATGGTGCTGGTGAAGCAGTGTCAACAGCAAATAAAATTATCGACTACATTATTAAATCATACTTATTCTTGGAAACAGTTACTGCAATAACTTCCCTTTTGGAGTTGGGCTTTTGAACAGTATGTACGACCTGGCATTTTTGTAGTGTGAACTGAAGTCTCGAAAGTGCAGGATGGCTGTGGATATGGACTGAATCAAGATGGCAGGCTCCAGGCCCGAAAATGTTTGGCCATTAGAGGTAATTTAAAGCAGCAGATTTGAGGCGAGGCAGTCAAGGCGGTAGTGCCTGGGTCCGAGAGTGAGGACTACCCGCTGTTTAGCCAATTTAAGTGCCAGGCCAGATTGAAAAGGTGAGGGTGTATGGGATGGTGTTCAGCTCACTGTTCCACGAGGTTTATTCATCTCTGCGCTGAACTGATGCTGTGGCCTGCAACAAAAAGGCTCCTGGACCGTCTACAGTGATGACTGGCTTCATGACTGTGGACTCTCTTTTGTGAACTTCAGCTTTGAATGTTATTTGTTTTTTATTCTGCACATTGGACATTTGATGGTCTTCATTGTTAATGGATTCTATCTGGTTTCTTTATTTTATGTTTGCCTGCAAGAAGATGAATCTCAAGGTTGCATGTAGTGTACAAAGTCTGATAATAAATGTAATTTGAAGTTTGATGAAATGAGCAAGTCAGCTTTTCTGTGGGAAGAGAAGCAGAATTAATGTTTCAGGCTGAAGACCAGTTCTCAGAACTGGGAAGGAGACAAAAGCAGCTCATTATGGTGGAGGGAGAATGAGAGAGGAGGATGTCTCTAAAAATCTGGAAATAAAGCTCTAAACTTCCAGTGGGGGAAACAAAAAGTTAAAAAAAAGCTGAGCAAATATGATAGACAACTGATAAAGACAGAAATCAAGTCACTTAAATCGCAGAATTCAGTATTAAGTTCAGAAGACTGCAATATGCTCTGATGGAAGATGACGTGCAGTTCATCAAGCGTGCACTGGGCCTCGTGTAAACTACAGGGGGCTATAGACTGCTAGACGGGAGTGAGAGAAGGATGGAGAATTAAAGTGGCAGGCAAGAAGAAAGCTCATGATTGTGCCTGCAGACTGAATGCAGGTGCTCCACAAAACTATAATGCAATCTAGATCTGGTTTCTCTGATGTATAGGAGATCACATTGTGAATACTGAATGCAGAACACTACATTGGAAAATATCGTAAATGATTTGCTGCATTTTTCTCAGACAGAATCCTTCAATACAGTTTTCTGGAAAACAAATTAATATTTTAAAGGTGGATTTCTTTTTAAAGTTTAGATTCTTTTTATAATTAGTAAGGAGCTTCCTTGACATTTTCAGTGATGCATTAGAATGCTGGCGATTGGGGCTTAATTTCTGCTGCCATCTATAAGGAGTTGCACGTTGTCCACATGGGTTTAGGTGCTTTGGTTTCTTTACACATTCCAACAGCATATAGGCTAGTAATGTTCAGTAAATTGTTAGTGCTGGAAGCATGGTGAAACTTACAGGCTACCCCCAAGCACATCCTTGAACTGCATTGGTTGTTGTCACAAATGGCTTTTTTCACTGGATGTTTCAATGAACATGTGACAAATAAAACTAATCTTTATAAAAAGACTGATCAGTTATAGAAATAATCACTTCAATTGATTCAATAATGTTACACATCACTTGAGAATGATACTCGACTTTTATTATGAATGGTATTGTCTATGTGGTTTCCCACAGACGCAGATAATCATGATTCTGATGTCAGAAGCTACACATATTAAATTAGCTCACCATGTCCAAACCTGTAACCAAAACACACAAAAATAAAACTTATCAAAAAAGTTTAACATCTGGTTTCTCAGGAAAATTATTAGTACTTAAACATTCCTGTAAATGCTGTAAGGTTGGAGTAAAATAAATCTTTCCCATTCACAGCTTGTGATCATTTGTAAGGAATTTTCCAAAGCAACTTTAAAACCACAGAGGCTAATATTAAAGTTCAAATGAACTTTCCATTCCATTACAGTGATGTTCACGAAAGTAGTTACTGCTTAATCTGTTTTTTTAAAGAACAAGTAATTGAAATGTACATAAGCATAGTTTAAATACCAGTCTGTCTGCACTGATGAATGCATCAAAAACAGACTTGCTAGATCTACACCAAATTTAGTTATCTATAAGAGCAAAATATTATTTGTTTTTAAAGAAGTTATTTTCCCATAATTTAAATCAGAAGCTATTCAATCTACATTTCTCTATGTTTAAGGAATGTCTAATAAAAGCAGACAAACTATAAATACAGTCATTGGTTTCCATTCTCATCTTGAGGGCTATTCTACATCCTCTTTCCAAACTGATGTTTTGCACTAGTGTTGTGTATTTAGCTATCTGCCAATACCCTTAATGCTGATCAAGCATCTTTTCCTGATTCCCATATAAAATCCTGTAACATCTGCAGTTGCAGGTGTGTTGGCAACATGCAACAAAAAAACAACATTCAGCAATTTTAAAGAATAAAGAAATAAATAAAGTTAAAGGTTAAAGGACGGATGTGGAATAAAATGTGTACAAATCCATTTACAACGTAAGCACAGCATAAAAAGCAGTGCCCAGGGCTAAATACATTCTAATATCACTACTTAATCAGCTGCATTTCTAGAAGGAGATCATAAACATAACATACAGAACTCTGCAAAAGTCTATATATAGACTTTTGAGCTAGGGTGCCTAAGCCTTTTACCCCAGAGCTGCATTTGTCAATGTGGAGTAAAGACAAAGTTTGTAAATCTGGTGGAAGCGAAGGATGCTGGGAATAGTGAAGGTGAAGCACTGCGGGAGGAGTGTCAAGACAGGCAGCAGTGGAGAGCCGGTGGTGGTGTGGTATAGATAGACCAAGCCCTGAAACACCAGGCAAGGTCATTTAATTCCACACAATTGGTTTATTGGTCATTACATAATTATCTCTCTGGTGCTTCCCACTCCCTCCCCTCTCAATTACCCTTTTCCCCAACCTTGACTACCCTCTCCCTGCTTCCTTCCCATTCTCAGTCCACAATAGAGACCCATATCAGAATCAGATTTATCATCACTCACATACGTCATGTTTTTTTCTTTGCAGCCGCACAGTGAAATACTTTAAATTAATACAGTATTGTGCAAAAGTCTTACATGCCTAGCTATATACATTGCCTAAGATTTTTGCATACTGTAATTTTGAAATCATACACTGTAGACACAATATTCCTTTACAACAAAGATCAGAATATACATCACTTGTACATAAAAGTGAGGAATATAAAGGAGAAAGCCAAGAAGGTCAATATTTCAAGTTTTTAAAAATAAACTACAGATACTGAAATCTTCAAGAGGCATCTTGATTTCTCGCTACAAATAGAATCAAATGATTTTGTTGGTTGGGGAAGAAACAAAAAAATTGAAAATGGCAGGGAATTTAACTGCATCAAAAAAGACAAGAAAAACGCCACAAAGTACAATCCAGAATGCCTTGATTATTCAAAGCCCACCTTGAAGATGTACATCAGGTTTACCAGAATCAAGCTGGTATGAGAGAGGTGGGTAAACATTAACAGTCTCAACTGGCAGGTCAGTCATTTAAGAATTCTGGAATTGAAGAGTTTCTGAAAGAAACTACTGAAAATGTTGTTACAGTTTTAAACTTTTATACCAGGAGACCACCACCCCCATATTCTCGTTGTCATGGTAAACAGAAATTTGTCCTTATAGAATTCACAAATCACTACTTGAAAACTTGAGCTATGGAATAAAATTTCTTACAGAATATGTAAACAGTACAGAAATATTTCCCCACATTTCTTGATACACGTACTAATGATATAGTGATATAGACCATTTTCTAGAAATGCACACCTTTTCCCCCTGTTGGGAGTTTGGGGGGGGGGGGGGGGTGTCGCCTGTACACATAATGTAGATAAAAATACATTCACAGCTGATTTTCACAAGATAGTAAGGTAACCACATATATTTCAATTCTTAATTTTCAAGCAAATTTATTCAAATAGGAACAAAGATAAGAGTGAAGATATATAGCAAGAAATAATATCCTATAATAATTTTGCCTAGCTAAATCTCTTTGGATGGATAACTATTGCAATTTTAATACAGGCTTATGACATCCTATGCAAAACTGGAGTATTTCAAATTTCAAGTTATTTATATTTATCTTTCTTTCAAATGTATTAAGGTTTTTCCCATTCTTATTTGATTGGTATAGCTCAGCACTTCAGGATACTAACTACTGACAACTGCTTAACTGTCTCAGCAATGCTCATCCAGATTATGGATTACATGAAAACATGTGATAAAGGAAACATTCAATTTGCCCACAATTTACCTATTTTACATGGTCACTATTTAAATACTCTTATTCTATCATTTTGACAGTGATTCAATGTAATGAGATAATCAGAAAAACCTGTTTGAAATGATTTTCCGTTCACAAATTTTTTATTATTTATAGAAATTATTAGAGAATTTTTCATGATTGCAAGTATGTTACACTGAAGTGCCTGAACCCAAGGTTAATTTCAGTATTATCTATTCATTTCCATTTTTATGACTTCTGAACTTAATATGAACCACAATGAGCAATTCTATATATTCCACCTACTGTTTAAAAATCTGATCAAAATTAATTACATCTACTCAATTCTGTAAAGGTAAGTTTAGGAAATACTGCTTGACCAAAGGAAATAAAGCTGCACATTTATTCTGACTGAATTAAATACAAGATCAATTTTTGAGCACTTCAGAATACATCTCGCACTAGATTTATACTTATATTACTACATACAAAACTGCAGTTGACAAATCATTGTTAAAAATAAAGCACAACAATATAAATGATCTATTCTCGCTGATGCTGAAGTGAACTGCTGCTGTCAGCATTTGAGATTATTAATTTTCAGTGGAGACCCTTTCTCATAATGGCAAGAGTTCCAAGTGTTAGGTTTCTCAAATCAGATCAGTGGGTGACACAGTAGTGTGGTACTATTGTGGTTAGTGTGGTTGCTCCACAGTACCAGAAACTTAGCTTCAATCTTGACATCGGACGATGTTTTTGTGGGTTTACATTCTCTCTTTGCACTTGGCTGGGTTTCGTCCCACAAAGATTTGCAGATTGATGGATAAATTGACACAATATGTTGGCAAGTTAATGAGAATGTAGGAAGAATGTGATTAATGTAGGATTAGTGTGGGAGTCAAAGAGAAACTTCAATAAATTTCTAATGGCGAGAGACTACGAGCCATGGAAAAACAAGATGACTTCAGTATTCCATGTGAACAGTCACTGAAAGTTTGTACAAAAAGCAATCTAAGAGGCTAAAGGATGGTTGGATTTTATCTATTTCCCACCCCCACACCAAAAAATTAACCACTTGTAAGATATGCATATATATGGCATAGGATGTTAATATGTTGTCATACACAATACAAAGCACATGCTATGTTAACAAGATATACATTTTATTCAGTTGACTTCCATTTTTATCATGGATATTCTATGAGCAGTGGCTCGAAGGTTTCCATACAAGTTCGTTAAACTGTGACTTCCCCATTTACAGCTGTTCATTAAGTTTCAACATCTTCCTCAACACATAGAACTAGAACCAATATGCACATTTGGTTGCGAATAGCTCCCTATACCAGAAGAAAAACAAACCTTGAGCATATCAAAATGTGTCTTTCACATCTGATCAACTGTTACCAGAAAAACAAATGCAGAGATATACTCGTCGCACCTCAACAAAGACAAATGCACCTCATTCCAAACCTTCTTGGCAATTCATGCTGTATTTAGAATCCTACTGAGAATGAAGGATCTGAAAGAAGGCCCTTCTCACCATCAGCCAAACAAAATTTTGAAGCTTCTCTGAAAGTTATACTGATTAAGTGTTCTAACAAACATATTAAGAACCAGCCAACATACTGCATGTCTGTTTGCCTGGAACTGACTTGAAATTATTCTATGCAGACCACTATCTGATTGACTTGTAGTCAAAGGCATTCTTCTGCACAATGTTTTCTTCAAGTGACAAGTGTTATGGAATGGCCTGACAGAATGGAACATTCAATATCAACATCACTAGAACCACCCTTTGCAACACCAGTACAGACAGACCTCAGCACAGTGATACTTAATGTATGGATACCCAAGATTGAGTTGGAGCTTGACACACACAAAGGTAAGCATCAAACTCAGGGAAATACTGTGTACATTCTCTCATTGCTTTCTTTAGAGATATTCCTTTGAAGATGACAGCACAATTAGGCTCTATGGGCAAAGAAACCAAGTTAAGATTGAGTAACCTTGATTGAAGAAATACATTTTTACATGATTAAAGCAAAAATGTTTATACTAGAAAGGAAGAAAGAATTGTCAAACAAAACCAAATGACTGGATATATCAGGATAGGAAATTTACTCTGGTGGAAAAAATGCATCACAAAGGATGTATCAAACAGATAGAAAGCTTTGGGTAACCATGAGCACTCAAAATGGCCCAAACTTTGCCTGCCTCTTTGTCAGAAGCCTTCCCCAGTCATACTCCCTAACTCTTTCTCCACTACATCCATGACTACATTGGCGCTGCGTCATGCACCCATGCTGAGATCAACATTTTCATCAATTTTAGCCCCAAACCCACCCTGCCCTTAAGTTCACTTAGACCATTTCTGAAACCTCTACCCCTTTCTTGATTTGTCTCCATCTCTAGAAACAATCTATTAACCAACATCTTTTATAAACCTACTGATTCCCATAGTTATCTTGACTATACCTCTTCCCACCCTGTAAAAATGCTACTCCCTTCTCTCAGTTTCTTTGCTTCCACTGCATTTGTTCTCAGGATGCTTCTTTCCAATCCAGGACATCTGAGATGCCTTCATCCTTTAAAGGATGGCCACACTTGCACCTCCTCCATTTCTCGTATATCTGTGCTCACCCCATCTTCCCACTATCATAAGTGATAGTGTCCCTCTTGTCCTTACCTACCGCTATCTCCAAAAGAGCCCAACACTAAACGCATCTTTACCTCCACCCCCTTCCACAGGGATCATTCCCTCCACAATTCCCTTCAGCATTTGTCTCTCCCCACTCATCTCCCTCCAGGCACGTATCCATGCAAGCAGCCTAAGTGCTACTCCTTGCCCACACACCTCCTCCCTTAACTCTATTCAGGGACCCAAAGAGTCCTTCCATTTGTGGCAACACTTCACCTGCCAATCTGCTGGGGACGTCTATTGTGCCCAGTGCTCCAATAGGGCCTCCTCTACATTGGTGAGACCCATCGTAAACTGGGGAACTATTTTGGTGAGCACCTCTGCACCATCCGCCAGAAGTGGGACTTCCCAGTGGCCAAACAGATTAATTCCAATTCCCATTCCCCTTCTGATGTGTCAATCCATGCCACTGCCTTATGACAAGATGAGGCCACCCTCAGGGTGGAAGAACAACAGCTTATATTCCATCTGGGTACCCTCCAACTTGATGGCATGAATAATGATTTCTCCTTCTGGTGAACAAAAATTTCCCCACCTTCCTTTATTCTCCACTGATCTTTTGCTTCTTCTTACCTGCATATTACATCCCCCAGGTCTTCCCCCACCTTCCCTTTCTCCTAATGTACATTCTCCACTCGCATCAGATTGTTTTTTCTCTAGCCCTTGACCTTCCAACCCACTTGGCTTTACCCATCACATTCCAGCTAGCCTCCTTCCCCTTCCCCACCTTGTAGTTCAGGCATGTTGCCCCTTCTCTCAGTCTTTGAGAAGGGCCGAGGCCCAAAACGTCGACTGTTCACTCCTTTCTGTAGATACTGCCTGATCTGCTGAGCTCCTCCAGCATTTTGTGTGTGTTGCTGTCAGATAGGGCATTTGAAACAAAAAAGGATAAAAATGAAACCCAGAAGGAACAAAATATTTTGGACATATATAAAATGTTTATAATGTATAGTTAATATAACTCACATTCATATAAAACATATTAGCAACAAAGACAGAGCCAAAAGAAAATTGAAAGTACTGAGTAAAGAAATGATAGAAGTACTAAATAAACCTCAAGTGTAGGTATTAAGCTTAAAGAAGCACCCAAGATCGAAGAACAATTAGGAATGTGAAACATCCTGGTTTCCTTGGCTGCATAAATCGAGGGAAGACAATCTCAAGTCCTGCCAAACTTGTGAGATTGTGATGGCTCACCCCATCCCAAACCCTGATTCTGTGGATGCTGTGTAATTTGCTACCCTGTTACAAATTAGTGCCACGAAATAACAGACAATACACACATATGATTAAAGGAATTATATTTATGAATCTTAACTAAAGGGTTAGTAAAGAATAACAAAAGAAAAAGACGCATTCTAATTAAACAGTCAAAAGTGCACAAGCTGGAACTCATCTTGAACTTCTCTGTCACTCACGTGCTGGGCCCTCGTCAACGTGAAAGCATACACCACTTTCCAAAAGTCACTCACAATCCATCTCGAACAAACGGGTCTCCCATGGGATCGTATGCTACGACCAGTTCTCCCCAGTGTCTTCTCTCTCCATCTTCCACTGAACACAAGCCCAAGACCAACTTTAGTGTCCCCCATCAGAGAAACCTCCCCTTAATTTGACCATCCTAATCGGATGGCACAAATTTCTCATCTCTCATCTTCAACAATAACCCAAACAAGCTGAAAATAGAACAGACTGCTCTTACAGAACTGCTAAATGAAATACATACAGCATAACAGTAAAAATATGAACCAGAGCATTACATTCTCTCCCCACCAAAATAGTCATGTCCTCATGTCTTTGAAATAATTTGTCATCCCGTATTAATAACACCACTTTCAAAGGAATTTTGTGATGTCGGTACCTCCAATCCATTTGTAAAGGGTAGTGACACATCTCACCAGGGGGATACTCACACCCCTCTGTTCCCCTGGTGCTACATAAGTCAGCCTATCTGGGGGGGGGTCCCCCAACTCTTTGAGACCTCCTTATCCCATCATCTACGTCTTCAGTTTCAGACACTCCTTGGGCTATTTCTGGTCTACATGGCAAGGCCTCCCTCTGTCTATTATTACTCATTCCTTCTGCAACTCAGGCCCCTTTGCCACTTGGCTAAGCTCAGCTTCATTCCCAGTTACTTTAGATCCCAGCCTCTCTTCGTAGTCCAGCTGCAAACCTGCCTGTCTATTGCTTGTCCATTTCAATGACAAGAACTCCAATTTGTGTGTGGGGTAGTTTCGCTCAGAGGGTGACAGAATCCGGCTGACAAATGCAACAGGTCTCAACTCTGTGCCCTGATCGTGATACAGAACACCCCCCAAGCCCTCTCGGCTAGCATCTGTATGCAATACATATGACAACTGGGGGTCTGTAAAAGCCAGCACCGGTGCTTTCGTCATAGCTCATTTCAACTTCACGCTTCACATCCCATCTCACTCCAAAGGGTTCTGAAGGGCGAAGATAATCTTTACCATCCCTTTCCTCATGTCCTCCTTTTCTTCCCCAAGGAAGGATAACCACACAGAAGCTGTTTGAAAGGGTGACTCAATTTAGAGTAGTCCGTCATGAACCTCCGATAGAATCCACAGAAACAAAGGAGTAAATGTAAGCACTCACAGTCTGGGGCCATGGCCATGTGGTCACCACCTCTATCTTTGTCCGTCGCGTCAGAGAGTCCGACTACCTGTCAGCTTTATTGTGCGGGGTGGCCACACTTGCCGATAGAACCAGGACACCTCAGTCCTAAACTCTGCCATGATCTCCTTTACCACTCCCTGAGATGGGTAATCAGTGGTCACCTGTTGATGGAAGCCTCCCATGCCTAAATCGCATTCTCCTCCTTTCTTACTTCTCTGATCAGCTCGACAAACAAAGGAGGGGACACAACTTATGAGATGTTCAGAGACTCCAAGCGATCAGGTCCAGTGCCTGGGTGCTTTTCGTCACTTGGTTCATCCTTAACTGATTCACTTCAGCCATTTGAATGGCCCCCACTAAACCGCAAGCAACTCAGGTGCCCCTCTAGCCAGAAAATGTAAGTAGAAAGTTTCTCCCCCTTCTCCTATAGCATGTTCTGAAACCTCATCATAAGCTCCATTAGACTTCCAAACACATTTTCTAGCGCTTGCATGTAGCCTGCAGGAGGTAGCAAAGGGCTTCTGTGTCTTTACGGATCTCACTACAGCAGCCAGCTGTCATTTTATAGATTCAAAGCACTGCCACTCATTCAGCATCTGAGAAGTCTGCTCTGCCCGTCTCATACTCCTTTCCCCCTCGGGGGTGGGCTTCACCTCTGAAAACATTCTCAACTTTCGATAGCTAGGACCCTCAGCCTGTGCCCTGGGCCATTAATTCACCAGAGAGGTAAGGGCTGATTCTAACTCAGAATTCTCACTCCTTGCTGGGGGACTTATTAGACATTTCAAATTAGACCACTCCTTTCCCTCGCTCCACAGAAACGAGAACAACCTGTTTTTGAAGACCCACCCCCAGCTACAGGTGACTCAGTTTGCGATTCGGCACAATCACCTACACTCCCCATCCTCCGGAAAGTATGGACAGTCCACAGCCTCACCCTCACCTGGGGCTCCAATAGTACCAGGGAGATCCACTAACATTACGTCAGCACTAGTCTGAACTAGAACAAAGTCTTTGCCCGCCACTTTATCAAACCTCCACTCAACCCCTGCAACATCCGTAACCACTTCATCAGACAATAGTTTAACACAGTGCTAAACACACAACCCACTAGATCAATGCTCAAGGCAATCACACAGCACCCAACGAAATTGATTCCAGAGGATACCCCCACAATGCAACACGCTGATTTCCTAGGCTACACAAGTCTAGGGAAGACAATCTCAAGTCTTGCCAAACTCGTGAGATTGAGACGGTTCACCTCACACCAAACCCTGGTTTGTGTGGATGCTGTGTAATTTGCTACCATGTTACAAATTAGTGCCATGAAATAACAGACAGTACACTGCACATGATTAAAGGAATATTTACGAATCTGAACTTAACTAAAGGGTTAGTAAAGAATAACAAAAAGAAAAGGGCCCATTCTAATTAAGCAGTCAAATGTGCACAAGTTGGAGCTCATCTTGAACTTCTCTGCCATTCATGTACTAGACCCTTAGACAACATGAAAGCACACACCACCTTCCGAACGTCGCTCGCAATCCATCTCGAACAAACGGGTCCCTGACCGGATTGTATACTATGACCAATTCTCCCTAGCATCGTCTCTCTCCATCTCCCGCCGAACACAAGCCCAAGACCAACCTTAGCGTCCCTCACCAGAGGAAACTCACCTTAATTTGACCATCCTAATTGGATGACACAGATTTCTCCTCATCTTTCAACAATAACCCAAACAAGCTGAAAACAGAACTGCTAAATGAAATACATACAGCATAACAGTAAATATATGAACCAGGGCATTACAAATAGATACTATTTTGGAACTCAAATGAGATAAAAGATTTCCTGGACTATATAGTCTGTACCAAAAAATTAACAAACGCTTTGCACCAAACCACGTATGTACACCATCCCAGCCTGGCTGGTTTGATACAATTGGAAAGCTAACATTCAATTAAGGAGCAAAACAATTTGGGAAAAAGTACTGAGAACTTTCTGAGATCAAACTAAGTCCAGCAGATCAACTTAATTTATTCAAACACCAACTTTTAAGAGATCAAGACCAACTTTAGTTTCAAGCTCAGCAGATCAGTTTTCACCATGAGATAGTGGTGGAATAGAGATAGATAGATAGATAGATAGATAGATAGATACTTTATTCATCCCCATGGGGAAATTCAACTTTTTTTCCAATGTCCCATACACTTGTTGTAGCAAAACTAATTACATACAATACTTAACTCAGTAAAAAAATATGATATGCATCTAAATCACCATCTCAAAAAGCATTAATAATAGCTTTTAAAAAGTTCTTAAGTCCTGGCGGTAGAATTGTAATACACTGTAGATACACTGTAGATACACTGCCCTCTATCTTCCAACTTCCAACCTACACTCTACACAAATTAAAATTGTACATCCTGGTCCTTTCTAATCATTTTAATTGATAAAACCTAATTGGTACATGGATCCATTTCTTCATTGTTTGATTACCCTCAAATTTATGTGTGTTCTTTGCGATTATTTGGATAATTACGAAGGTTCAAATTGGGAATTTAACCACAAAGAGTTCCTTTTCATCCTTTATCATTCAACCCTTTGAGGAGGCCAAAACTGGATACAGTTAATCCAAAAGACACCATTCCAGGGTCAAATAGAAGAACAAAATAGCATGCTTTGTCTTAATATTAAGCATCCTTTGAATGTTGCTTCATAGGACACATTTAGAGATGTAATTTCTATAACACTCCAATTCCTTTCCTTTTCTGTCTTCTTCAATTTTGTTCTTGACTTCATATATTATTCTATGCTTTACCAAATAAAGCATCACCTAATTTCCATGTCCCATCTCAAAACATACATCTCCATTTGAAGCAGTTAAACATCATCTACCGTATTAATATTTAAGGTGATCTGTATGCATGCAAATCATACCCACGACCATATCTATTTCATTATAGAAAAATGACGGTAAAAAATAAGACAAAATATGAACGCAAACACAAGGAAATCTGCAGATGCTGGAAATTCAAACACCACACAAAATGCTGGTGGAACGCAGCAGGCCAGGCAGCATCTATAGGAAGAAGTACTGTCAACGTTTCGGGCCGAGACCCTTCATCAGGACTAACTGAAAAAGATGGTAAGAGATTTGAAAGTAGGAGAGGGAGGGGGAAATCCAAAATGATAGGAGAAGACAGGAGGGAGAGGGATGAAGCTTAGAGCTGGAACGGTGATTAGCAAAAGGGATACACAGCTGGAGAAGGGAAAGGATCATGGGATGGGAGGCCCAGGGAGAAAGAAAGGGGGAGGGGAGTAGCAGAGGGAGATGGAGAACAGGCAAAGAGTGATTGTGAGAGGGGCAGACAGAGGGAAAAAGGGGGGAATGAATAAATACATAAGGGATGGGGTAAGAAGGGGAGGAGGGGCATTAATGGTAGGTAGGGAAATCAATGTTCATGCCTCCTAGTAGCCACACACTTTAATTCCATTTCCCATTCCCATTCTGATATGTCTATCCATGGCCTCCTCTACTGTCAAGATGAAGCCACACTCAGGTTGGAGGAACAACACCTTATATTCCGTCAGGGTAGCCTCCAACCTGATGGCATGAACATTGATTTCTCTAACTTCCATTAATGTCCCTCCTCCCCTTCTTACCCCATCCCTTATTTATGTATTTATTCACCCCCTCTTTTTTTTCCCCTCTCTCTGCCCCTCTCACAATCACTCCTTGCCTGTTCTCCGTCTCCCTCTGGTGCTCCCCTCCCACTTTCTTTCTCCCTAGGCCTTCTGTCCCATGATCCTTTAACTTCTCCAGCTGTGTATCCCTTTTGCCAAGTCCTGACAAAAGGTCTCAGCCCGAAACGTCGATTGTACTTGACTGCACTTCTTCCTATAGATGCTGCCTGGCCTGCTGCAGACAAAATATGAGGATCTGTTGGCTTATGTATGAAGATTATGGAGAAAGCTAAGAAAAATTTAGAAAATCAAAACCACAAAATTTTATAGGCATTAATAGTATTTTCTTCAAGACAAAAAGATTGCAAATATGACATTTCGTTTTTAGAAAACCATAGATGATTCCCTCTATTTTAATTGTTACTAAACACAATTTATAAAAGGAAGAAATTATTCTCTTGCAGAATCATGTAAAATATAAGGAATGTACAGAGTGCTATTGGAGGTAAGAAAGACCAAGGATGGAAGGTAGTCAATCACCATTTTCACTAAATAATAAGGCATTGACAAAACAAATTTGAGGGAATGAAACTTTCGTCAAGCACGTAGCTGCTCAGGGAGCTTGCAGTTCCACTGAACCCACTCTTACCTGGAGCAGGTCTACCACAAGCTTCCTCCAGGTATCTGCTCCAACCTGATTGCTTACCCCATATGACTTCTGCCTGTAGTGAGAGAGCTTACTGGCACAAACTTCCTTCAGAAAGCCAGCTTTGATCTGATAAATGAGGCCACAGACAGTTTTCTAACCTTCCAAATGCAAATAGCAAGACCCATTCACAGAACCACATTGCTATTTGGCTAAGCTGCAACTCCTGACTTGGCACTGTCAAAACTATCAGTTTGAATGTTAATGTCTGACACTCAATTCTTTAAAAGCATTCAAAAGTTATTGAAATAAAATAAAAATATTTAAACATTTAAAACTAGAAAACTTATCAAAACCTCTGAACCCTGGTCAGATCAGCCCTCGACCCCTTGCAGTTTGCCTACCAGGTGCACATTGGCGTCAATGATGCTGTCATCTACCTTATGAACAGAGCCTTCTCCCAGTTGGATAAGCAGAGCAACACCGAGAGGATCATGTTTTCTGATTTCTCAAGTGCTTTCAATACCATACAGCCCTCATTGCCGGGGGAGAAGCTCCATTCAATGCATGTTGGCACTTCCATTGTATCCTGGATAATGGACCACCTGACTGGCAGACCACAGTCTGTGTGGCTTCAGAACTGTGTGTCAGGCTTGGCTATAAGCAGCACTGCAGCCTCACAAAGGACTATACTGGCTCCCATCTTGATTACCCTGTATATCTCGGATTTTGGAAACAACACAGTCATGAATTCTGCAGAAATTCTCTGATGACTCAGCCATAGTTGGGTATATAAAGGGAGGATGGGAGAATGAATACAGGACCCTGGTGAAAGACTTTGCTAAATGGTGAAAGCTGAATTATCCGCAGCACAACATTAGTAAGACAAAGGAGAGGGCGGTGGACTTCAGGAAGACTAAGGCTGCACTACTCCTTGTTACTATTGATAGTGAGGACATGGATATGGTGAGGACCTACAAGTACCTGGGGTGCACCTCCATGTAAACTTGAGTGGAGCATCAACACAGAGGCTGTATACAAGAAGGGCCAGAGTCGCCTTTGCTTCCTGAGGAGTACGAGGTCCTTTGGAGTACGCAGGCTTCTCCTTCACATGTTCTACCAGTCTGTTGTCACCAGTACTATCTTCTCTGCGGTGGTGTGTTGGGGCAATGGCATCAACATGGCTGATGCCAATAGGCTCAAAAAGCTGGCTCTGTCATAGGAGTCAAACTAGACACACTGGAGGCTGTGGTAGAACAAAGGACCGTACGGAAAATCCTGGCAATTCTAGACAATGTTTCTTACCCTCTGCATGCCACCATGCCTGAACAGAGAAGCACTTTTAGTTAAAGACTGAGTCAACTGCACTGCTCCAAAGAGCACTATATGAAGTCATTCTTACCCTTGGCCATCAGGCTCTATAATGAATCAACCTATAGCTGGGGAAGTATATTTTTTTATTTCTTTTACTTCTCTTATAATATTTATATTTATGCACTTGCTATGCTACTGTGACACTAATTTCCTTTGGGATCAATAAAGTATTTATCTATCTAAAACAATTAAAGTCAATTGAATTTTAAACAAGTAAAATACTGTATGTTCATATTTAAAGCAACACACACAAAATGCTGAAAGAACACAGAAAGCCAGGCAGCATCTACGGAAAAGAGTGAACAGTCGACGTTTCAGTCCCAGACCTTTCATCTGGACTTTGTTTTGGATTTACAGCATTTTCATAATTTCTCATGTTTGAAGTTTATATTTAACCCTCTTTCTTGCAGCCTTTCCTTTCTGTTGAAACATATAGGTTTGCAGTTCCAATCTGGCACAAGAATAGCAAGCAAAATGCCTATCATTAAGCAGTAGTAAAATGCAGGGTCCAGCAATGAAGTATGGTGAACCTTGGCAGCAATCAGCATGAGGAAGTTCAGTACATTTTTGATTGCTGGGAGCCTGAACTTGTGCATAGTTACAACAGTATTGGCAGTTCGACATGGAATGTCTCCTCTTACCCATCTCCTTACTAGTTAGCTCATTAAGCAGATTTGTGTGAAAATGATAAAATGTCGAGGTTAAAAGAAACGCATTCAAGAGATCATCAAACAAGGTGTTAAAGAAATCAGAATCAGGTTTATTATCAAGAAAAGATTTCAAGACATTTGTCAGTGATAATGAACCTGATTCTGAACTCAGCAGATCAGGCAACACTTGAGAAGGGAATTGGACAGTCAACATTTCATGTCTGGGACCTTCATCAGTCCAGATGAATCCCTTTTTTCCCTTTATTGTGGGGGTCACAGGAGATATTGTCGGAGAGGTTTAGGCGAGTATCTGTGGGGTATTTTGTTGACGGTACCTATTATAGTTCAGTTTTAGATCCAGTTAAATTATGATTTCATCATTCTGTCATCTGAAGGTCAGTTTATACGGATAATAAGCAAATAAGATTCATAAGCAGGTCTCAGATCTTGGATTATTTTCCAAGTTCCTTTGTGCATTAGGGAAAGGGATGATGACAAAGTTTCATTACATTTATCTATCCAAGATGGCAGCGCGACGCAGCTTGCAGCGGCCACTCTGGAACTGATTATCTGTTATTTGTGAAGTGGGGTGCCATGCGCAATCATAATCTACTGAAAATGGACGTGGAAGCACAGAGAAACATTGGGAAATCCCAGGAAGACCTTCTTTGTTGCTGCTGCTGTGAGGTCCAGGACTCTGCTGGGAAGAACAGGCCCCCAGTCCTCGGGGTCGTGTTGCCGATGGCCGTTGGTGGGGCTGTCTTAATATGCTCGGCAGAGGATGGTGCTCGGAGAAGCTGTGCCGGAGGAGATGGTTGTCGGCTCGGAGGTTCGACGGACTCAGGTCGCTTTCGGTGTGTGCTGCGTCTGCGAGGCTGAGTCGGGCGGCGCTTTGGAAGTCCATAGCGGGGGTACTCCCTTCTGCTGCCGGCGTCGGATGGTGAGTCTGTCGGTACCCTGGGGACTTGTGGAAACTGTGGTGATTTCTTTTGAACTTA
Organism: Hemitrygon akajei; assembly: GCF_048418815.1. Lineage (NCBI taxonomy): Eukaryota > Metazoa > Chordata > Chondrichthyes > Myliobatiformes > Dasyatidae > Hemitrygon > Hemitrygon akajei. The sequence continues at coordinate 9,691,032 of NC_133146.1, forward strand.
CAGTCCTTTTAACATCTTGGACTATTTTTTACTGTGCCCATAGTCTGTTTTTTTTTAATCAATTATGCTATTGTTTGCACTGTTGTAACTATATGTTGTAACTATGTGGTTTTGTGCATGTCTTGTAGCTTTAGTTTTTGGTCTTGTTTTTGTCTGGTGGATTTGGAGCTCCTTTCCGGGAGAACGTGCTAGACGGTAGCGCGATATTAATATGCAGCAGCCTCTCCGGACTCTGGATTGGGGATTGCCAAATGTTACGTGCATTTACTGGTGTAGTCTGTTTTGTCAGATGCTTTTGTGATATCATTCTGGGGGAACGTTGTCTCATTTTTTAACTGCATTGCATTTGTGGTTTCTAAATGACAATAAACTGAATCTGAATCTGAATTTAGTAAAAATTTCCACACTATGATTATGTTACATAATACACAGTAATATACCAGCACTTCAACTGGCCTTTAGTACTGACAGTACATCATGTTGGCCCATGCTTCCAGGTGTATCTTGCTCGGAACTGAAAAGTCTAACTGTGACTTCAAGATTATTGTGGTATCACCATAACAGCATCTCAACATACACCATGCGACATTTTGGGCTGTGGGGCTCCCATTTGCCGTTAATTGAATACATCTGGTAATAACACATCTCATGGGTAATAATGCTCTTACAGGCTTAGTAAACTCTAAACTCATTATCTGAAAGGTTCGATACAGAACCAGAATTTTGTTTTTTGAAATATTTTTGTGCCCACAATTCCATATCACTCATCCTCCAAGGCCAGTTTGAACATGAAAGACTGATCATAAACCCAGGAGCAGAATTAGGCTCTTCAGCCCAACAAGTCTCCTCCACCAGGTATACAATGCCAAATTTAAAGTTGCTAATCCTTTCCATCTCTGATTCTCCAATGAGGACTAGTTCTGGTCCTTTAGTGTATCAACTATAGCCCAAGTGAAACTATTAACAAAACAACTTTGCCTTCAATCAGTCTGTTCTTCCTTTCAATAAGGTATTATATCACTCCATTACTTGGCCATAGATTTTGTTTTGTGCCATCATACTGGGTTTTCTTAAACCAATTATTTTACGGCCTTTCACCCTCACTGTCCCATACTGGACTAATTGGTGAAAGTCAAGCTGCTTTAAGTTTCAAATAACATTCATCCCTGAATACAAAATGACATCTTCATTTGCATGCATATATTTAAATCTGACATGGGTCAGATGGTTCATATGATCCACTGGCCTCGCTTCCAAAAATATGCGCTGTTGTCTATTGTCAAGGTGAAACTTAAATGGAGAAAGAAAGTGGAGTAATATAGGCATTGGAGCAAACCTGTACAACAGTTGCACCATTCTTAGTACCAGAAAGTGACAAAATATCTCGCTGTTCAAGTTTTACCACAATCAAAGTCATCCTAACATTGGATGCTGTAATTGTGGTAACATTTTAAGTTGTATTTTCCAGCTTTGAAGATGAATTATTTGGGGCTTGCAAATAAATTTGATGCAATAAAATTACTGCAATTAAAATAACTTCAAGTTTGGGTGTGGGCCCCAATAAGGGATCAGGCAGTATTTTTTGCCATGCAGTTTTGGTCCATCTACCTGATATATGGTACTATCAGGTAATCTTACTTTTCCACTATTTCCTTAAATGTGCCATCTTCTTGTGCATCTGTTCCAATGCTTTGTAGACAGTGTATGCAGTGTTGAGCCTGATCACCAGTTGCTGCCAAAACTGGGGCACCACTGTCTTCTAGGAAAGTAGCCCTAAAGTGTCAGCAAGTGGAACCATATCACAAATCCATTCTGATAGCAATTAACAGTGGACAGGGATGATGTATCACTCCACTGCTTGCCCAAGATTTTTCTGTGCCATCATACCAGATTTTTTAAACCAATTATATTATGGCCTTTCATCATCACTATCCCATCTCAACCTCTGACCAACCATGACAAACATGACAATCTGGAAATGAAGTAATAGTGAAATAACATTTATCCCTGAATGCAAAATTACATCTTCAACTGTATGCATCCACTTAATTCTGACTGTGGCCATATTTCTTCACACTGCCTATTGGCTACTTGCCCACACAATGTCAAAGCTGGTGAAGCTGTTCACTCAACTCAAGTTCACACATAAAATTTGAGAAGTCAAATTTCTGTTCTACTGGCTAACTTTGGATCTGCCACAAAGGTCACAAATAGATATTATACATTTCTATATTTAATACAAAATTTAAATACAGTATATCTACTACTAAGACACTTGCCAGTTACTTCCACTATTCGAAGAATATAGGTCTACAAAACGAATACTTTTATTACCACATTTTAGCTTGGATTAAATTTAGTAAAACAAAATGACAATTATCTTGAACTAAACTTATACCACTGCTGTCAAATAGATGCCAAGTTAAGTTCAAAGTAAATTTATTATCAAAGTACATGTATGCCACTATATACAACCCTGAGAGTCATTTTCTTGTGGGCATATTCAATAAAGCTACAGAATATTAACTATAACAGAATCAATAAAAGACCACCCTACTAGGGTGTTTAACCAGAGTGCAGAAGACAACAAACTGTGCAAATAAGAAATAATAAAAAATAAGCAATAAATATAAGAACATGAGATGTAGAGTCCTTGAAAGTGAGTCCATAGGTTGTGGGAACAGTTTGGTGATGGGGCATGAAGTTGAATGAAGTTAGCCCATTTGATTCAAGAACCTGATGGTTTAGGATTAATAACAGCTCCTGAATCTGATGCTGTGAGTCCTGAGGCTCCTGTACCTTCCTCCTGATTGCAGCAGCAAGAAGAGAGCATGTCCTGAGTACTGGGAATCCCTCATGATGCATGCTGCTTTCCCTGTGATAACGTTCCATACAGATGTGCTCAATGGTGGGGAGGGCTTTACTCGTGATGGACTGGGCCATATGCGCTAGTTTTTGTAGCTGTAATGCAGAGATTCATATGCTCTCCACTAGACATCTATAGAAGTCAGTCAAAGTTTTAGGTGCCATGCTGGATCTCTGCAGACTCTTAACGAAGTAGAGGTGCTGCTGTGCTTTTTTCATAATTGCACTTACATGCTGGGCTCAGGACAGGTCTCCGAAATAATAACACCTTGGAATTTAAAGTTGCTAATCCTCTCCACCTCTGATCCTCCGATGAGGACTGGCTCGTGGACCTCTGGTTTCCTTCTCCTGAAGTCTATAATCAGCTCCTTGGTCTTGCTGACCTTGAATAAGAAGTTGTTGTTTTAATTTCCCTCCTACATGCTGATTCACCACCACCTTTGATTTGGCCTCCGACAGTGGAATCATCAGCAAACTTGAATATGGCATTGGAGCTGTGTTTAGCCACAGTCACAAGTGTAAAGCGAGTAGAACAGGGGACTAAGCACAGATCTTTGTGGTGCACCTGTGCTGATGGAAATTATGGAGATGTTAATACCATCCAAACTGATTGGGGTCTGCAAGTGAAGAAATCCAGCATCCAATTATACAAGGTGGTATCAAGGCCAAGGTCTTGGAGATTATTGATTAGTTTTGATGAGGTGATAGTATTGAATGCTGAGCTGTAGTTGATATGTATGCATTCCTGCTGTCCAGATGTTGTGATAACATTTAAATCCTACCACAACTGTCGAGCATCCTTTGCTGATTCAAGTTTGGTCTGGAATTACCACCTCACCCATGAGGTGGCTTTCTAAAGATCATACCCAGACCTCTTGTAACTTTCTTGGTCACCAGACTTGAGTGCTTCCAATCTGACTCTCAGCAGATTGCGAATCTCACGGTTCATACAGGGTTTTTGATTGGGGAAGAAAATGATTTTGTGGGGACACACTAGCCTACAGCTGTTTCAATAAAGTGGGTTACAACCATGCTGTAATAATTCAGATTCAAAGATGAGTCCTTGAACAAGGCCCACTCCACCAACTAAAGCAATCCCACAGTCGCTCCAAAATGTGGACTGGGCATGGAACAGCAGGCATTCCTCATATTAGTATAGCAGTGGTCTAGTGTGTTGGGACCTCTGGTACTACAGGTTATATGCTGATGGTAATTAGACAGGGTTTTTTTTCCCCCAAACAAGCCTAGCTGAAATCCCCAACTATGAGTTAAAGTGTGTCGGGATGGACTGTTTCTTGTTTGAAGACAGCATCATGCAATATTGTGAGCACCTGACTTTATCTGGCTGCTGGTGGTGTGTAAAATATAGTTGGGATCATGGATGAGAATGGTTGGCATTTGACCATTAGGTGTTCCAGGTCAGGGCAACACAAATTTGATAGAACTGCCACATTGGAGCACCGCCAAGAGTTTATCATGAAACAAAGCTCCACCTGTTGCCTTGTTTGAATCCTCAGTTTGGTCCATTCAATAAATCAAGAAGCCTTCTTGTTTGATAACTGTATCTGGTGTACTGGGAGAAAGGTACATTTTGATCAAACATAGAATACAACCACCTCTGATTTCCCTCCAATACATCAACCTTGCCCTCAGGTCTTCAATTTGTTCTCCAGTGAGTTGCACATTAGCCAACAAGATGCCTATCAACCTAGCTTGGAGTCCTCCATCCCACCTCGCCTCATTTCTAAAGATAGCAATGAATCTTTGTTTGCTTAAAGGAGCCATACCGGCCTGGTCCACTGAGTTCTTTGATTGTGCAATTTGAAGATCACCGAGTTGATTTAAAAGTACATTGCTTTGAGGAAAATTACATGCTACAGATTGCAGTGATAGTAATTTGAAAGAGGTATATTTAAAAGTATATTTAGAACTATCGCCTCCAGCCCACAGAATGTTGCCATGGTTCACTGGCACCATCTTATACATACCCAATTAAAATATAAATTATTTAAAGAGGAGTATTACCTTTAGAAAATCAATGCATTAACATTCAAAATCTTGTTATGAGATGAAGCCCTCCTTTGGTCAGGGTCAACCATGGATGTTGCATCCCATCTGTCTACATGGATGCAAACCAAGGCAGTATAAGGCAGGAGTGGGCTCTCCCTCTCTATGCAGTTGATGAATCCAAAGAACAGCAGAGACAGCTACAGTTTGACACTAGGGGTATTACAAGAGTTGAACTCAACGTAGGACTGCCTTAAGGACTCTAGCTCAGGATTTTCTTCGGGGCTTACTCCCAAAGCCTTCCCTATGAATGGGTATAGCAGCAGGTAGTGGAGGTTTGAGATCAGAGTTTTCCTTCTCCTAGTTGAGCTGCCAACCTTGGCTGATGAGACCTATCTGCTCAAAGCGACAGGTTTTAAGGCACCAGTAACCCATCTTTACCCCTTCTCTCATCAGTAGAAACTGTTCTGCCAGGCTTGGGAGCTAAGGTATACATGAAGGCCAGGAGCTGGACCTGTTCGTCAGAGGCTGTTTGAAACACACACTGTTGGAAGTATTTAATAGGCAGTGGGAGCTTCTCCCCACAACCACCCCTGGCTATAACAACCGTAGGGAACCAACAACATTAAGCAACCCTTGCCATGAGATAGCTGGACATACACTGAAACTGCAAAAATTCCTGTAAATGCTTGAGTTACAATTTTGGCAATGCCACAGCTGTATATGATTTGTTAACTTTACCAATCAAAATATTGAATGAAATGGGACAATGTTACACAGTATCTGACAGCATTATAGAGTTGAATGCTTTCAGCACTAATGTTGAAAAAAATGTTTTTAAATGTACTCTGCAAATGGAAAAAGATGATTGCTTTTGCACTAACCACTTCGCTTTTACAACCTTACTGGCAAATTCCATAAATTCTTCTGACACCAGTTACTCAATATATCCCAGCAAATAAAATACCGGTAATGTTTCTTTTACTATAAATTGTATGTTCATATTCTAAATAAATCACCTTAATAAGACAGCCAAACAAAAAACATTTTAGTAACCCTTACTAAATATGCAAAGAAAAGGCTTTTGCAAAAAAATCTGTCATATAACACCTAAACCTACACAAGACATCAAAACCAACACTACGACTCAGCAAAATAGCCCTCCCTCTACAACTCTAAATCGAGCAAGTTCATCTGTAACAGGGTTAAAGTAAATCCAAAAATATAATCTACACACCATAAAACAAACAAGACTGTTATTTATCTATCTACTTATTCATTTACCTCCACGAAAAAGCAGCAACCATTACAGGATACAATGAAAGTAACTTTATAGTCATGGGTCATTTTTCTAGAACCAATGAACAGAAGACTGAACACAACAAAAGCTGGTAATGACAATTGAGCCTACAATGGGCTTAGCCGGATTCCTCAAATGTTATTTTGAATACATCAAGCATGTTCATCCATCCATGTCCTTAACAAAAAAAATCACACTACCAGATTATACGGAGCACTTCTAATCTCTCGCACTCCTTGTGTGTAGTGCCCTCCAGTTTCATATTCTCCATCATTATCCCTATACCTAAGAAAACCAAGGTAGCATGCCTGAATGATTTGTGCCCTGTTGCACTCACCTCAATTATAAGCTGAACTTTTGAGAGGCTGGTTAAATACCACATCTGCAGAATACTACCAACCACACTGAATCCTCTATATTCGCCTACCGACAGAACCAGTCTACCGATGACACCATAGCCACAGCACTACACGCCATCCTCACTAACTTGGAGAAGAGGGATGCATACATTAGAATGCTGATCCTGGACTACAGTTCAGCATTCAATGCCATAATTTCCTTCAGACTTGACAGGAAGCTCAGAGACCTCGACCTGCGCTCTAGCTTGTGCAGCTGGATCCTAGACTTCCTAATGGATCGCCGACAGGTGGTAAGGATGGGTTCCCTCACCTCTGCCCCTCTACACAGGTGCCCCCCAGAGTTGTGTCCTGAGTCCCCTCCTCCACTCCCTTTACAACCACGACTGTGCTGCCACACACAGCTCCAATCTGCTGATCAAATTTGTAGATGACATGACATTGATTGAGCAAACATGAGGAAATCTGCAGATGCTGGAAATTCAAACAACACACACAAAATGCTAGTGGAACACAGCAGGCCAGGCAGCATCTATAGGAAGAAGCGCTGTTGACATTTCAGGCCAAGACCCTTCGTCAGGACTAACTGAAAGGAAAGGTACTAAGAGATTTGAAAATAGTGGGGGGAGGGGGAAATGCAAAATGATAGGAGAAGACCGGAGGGGGTGGGATGAAGCTAAGAGTTGGAAAGATGATTGGCAAAAGTGATACAGAGCTGGAGAAGGGAAAGGATCATGGGACGGGAGGCCTCATGAGAAAGAAAGGGGGGGGGGGGAGAGCACCAGAGGGAGATGGAGAACAAGCAGAGTGATAGGCAGAGAGAGAGAAAAAAAACAAACAAGTAAATATTGTCAGGGATGGGGTAAGAAGGGGAGGAGGGGCATTAACGGAAGTTAGAGAAGTCAATGTTCGTGCCATCAGGTTGGAGGCTACACAGCCGGTATATAAGATGTTGTTCCTCCAACCTGAGTGTGGCTTCATCTTGACAGTAGAGGAAGCCATGGATAGACATATCAGAATGGGAATCGGACATGGAATTAAAATGTGTGGCCACTGGGAGATCCTGCTTTCTCTGGCGGACCGAGCGTAGGTGTTCAGCGAAACGGTCTCCCAGTCTGCGTCGGGTCTCACCAATATATAAAAGGCCACACCGGGAGCACCGGATGCAGTATACCACACCAGCCGACTCACAGGTGAAGTGTCGCCTCACCTGGAAGGACTGTCTGGGGCCCTGAATGGTGGTGAGGGAGGAAGTGTAAGGGCAGGTGTAGCACTTGTTCCACTTACAAGGATAAGTGCCAGGAGGGAGATTGGTGGGAAGGGATGGGGGGGGGGGGGGGGGGGGGGGGAAACGAGTGGATAAAGGAGTCGCGTAGAATCAGAATCAGACTTTAATCGCCAAGTACCTATGCACATACAAGGAATTTACTTCCGGCAGATGTTGTCTCTCTGCTCATAACAATAATAATGATAAATATAAATGAAAATATAGATTATACATACAGGTAGTGCAATCCAAGTAATAGTTAGCTGACAGTTAACTGTTCAGCAAAGTGACCGCAGTAGGGAATAAACTTCTCTAGTGCCTATTAGTCTTAGTCTGGAGGGATCTGAAGCGCCTACCAGACGGAAGCAGATCAAACAGTCCGTGCGCAGGATGGGAGGAGTCCTTTATGATATTCCCTGCCCTCTTCTTCAACCTGGAAGAGTACAGGTCCACAATAGAGGGCAGGGAGTCTCCAATAATGCGCTCGGCAGTCCTCACTGTGCGCTGTAGTCTGGTTCTATCCTGCTTGGTGGCGGCTCCAAACCACACACTGATGGAGGTGCACAGGACAGACTCAATGACTGCAGTGTAGAACTGCAGCAGCAATTCCTGAGGCAGACCGTATTTCCTCAAGAGCCGCAGGAAATACATCCGCTGCTGGGCCTTCTTCAGGATGGAGCTGATGTTCTGCTCCCACTTCAGATCCTGAGAGATGGTGGTTCCCAGGAACCTGAAGTTCTCCACGGTGGACACAGGGCTGCTGAGGACTGTGAGGGGAGACATAGCGGGGGGATGTCTCCTGAAATTCACTATCATCTCCTTTGTCTTGAGCGTGTTCAGCTCCAGATTGTTCCGACTGCACCAGAGCGCCAGTTGGTCCACCTGCTGTCGATATGCAGACTCATCACTACTCTGGATGAGTCCGATGACGGTAGTGTCGTCTGCAAACTTCAAAAGCTTCACATAGGGGTTGGAGGAGGTGCAGTCATTGGTGTAGAGGGAGAACAGCAGTGGAGAGAGGACACACCCCTGGGGGGCGCCGGTGTTGGTGATTTGAATATCCAAGGTGACCTGTCCCATCCTTACCTGTTGACTTCTGTTAGTCAGGAAGCTGTAGGGAGCGATCCCTGCGGAAAGCAGAAGGGGGGGAAGGAAAGATGTGCTTGGTAGTGGGATCCCGTTGGAGGTGGCGAAAGTTACACAGAATTATACATTAGACCTGGAGGCTGGTGGGGTGGTAGGTGAGGACAAGGGGAACCCTATCCCGAGTGGGGTGGCCGGCGGATGGGGTGAGGGCAGATGTGCGGGAAATGGGAGAGATGCGTTTGAGAGCAGAGTTGATGGTGGAAGAAGGGAAGCCCCTTTGTTTAAAAGAGGAAGACATCTCCTTCGTCCTGGAATGAAAAGCCTCATCCTGAGAGCAAATGCGGTGGAGGTGGAGGAATTGTGAGAAGGGGATAGCATTTTTGCAAGAGACAGGGTGGGAAGAGGAATAGTCCAGGTAGCTGTGAGAGTCTGTAGGCTTATAGTAGATATCAGTAGACAAGCCGTCTCCAGAGATGGAGACAGAAAGATCAAGAAAGGGGAGGGAGGTGTCGGAAATGGACCAGGTAAATTTGAGGGCAGGGTGAAAGTTGGAGGCAAAGTTAATGAAGTCAACGAGCTCAGCATGCGTGCAGGAGGCAGCACCAATGCAGTCGTCGATGTAGCGAAGGAAAAGAGGGGGGCGGATACCTGTATAGACTTGGAACATGGACTGTTCTGCATAGCCAATAAAAAGGCAGGCATAACTGGGACCCATGCGGGTGTCCATAGCTACACCCTTGGTTTGGAGGAAGTGGGAGGAGCCAAAGGAGAAATTATTGAAAGTAAGAACTAATTCCGCTAGACGGAGGAGAGTGATGGTAGAGGGGAATTGGTTAGGTCTGGAATCCAAAAAGAAGTGAAGAGCTTTGAGACTGTCCGGGTGGGGGATGGAAGTATATAGGGACTGGACGTCCATGGTGAAAATAAGGCGGTGGGGGCCAGTGAACTTAAAATCATTGAAAAAATTCAAAGCGTGAGAAGTGTCACAAACATAGGTGGGAAGAGATTGAACAAGGGGGTATAAAACAGTGTCAAGGTATGCAGAAATGAGTTCGGTGCTGTCATTAGGTCTACCTGGACAGGCAGGTTTGTGGATCTTGGGTAGGAGGTAGAAACGGGAAGTGCGGGCTGTGGGAACTATGAGGTTGGTGACAGTGGGTGGGAGATCCCCAGAGCTGATAAGGTTGGTGATGGTATAGGAGACAGTGGCCTGGTGCTCCTTAGTGGGGTCATGATCAAGGGGTAAATAAGAGGAGGTATCAGAGAGTTGTCGCTGTGCCTCGGCCAGGTAGAGGTCAGTACGCCAGACAACAACAGCCCCCCCCCCTTATCAGCGGGTTTTATAGTGAGGTTGGGATTGCTGCGGAGGGAGCGGAGAGCAGAGCGTTCGGAAGGAGTGAGGTTGGAATTGGAACACGGTGTGGTGAAGTCGAGACGGTTGATGCCCCGTCGGCAATTAGCAATAAAGAGATCCAGAACAGGCAGAAGACCAGTGCGGGGTGTCCGTGAAGATGAGGAGGGTTGAAGACAGGAGAAGGTGTCATCGGTGGGGGTAGGAGAGTCCTTGCCAAAGAAGTAAGCTCGGAGACGGAGCCGGCAGAAGAAGAGTTCAGCATCATGGCGTACGCAGAACTCGCTGAGGTGTGGGCGAAGGGGGACAAAGCTGAGGCCCTTACTGAGGACAGAGCGCTCTGCCTCAGAGAGTTGAAGGTCAGAGGTAACGGTAAAGACCCGACACGGATGAGAGATGGGATCAGAGGGGGGAGGGAGGCTGGTAGTGTCAGTGGAGAGGGAAGGGTTGGGTTGAGAGGAAGATGGAGCCTCTGAGGGCCCAGGAGCTGACGATGGGTTCTGAGGGAGAAGGGATTGCAGAGTGGTGGTGGGGGAAGGGAAGACGGGAGTCACAGTCGGTGGTTGCGCAATCGCTTTGAAGCTGTCTCTTGCAAAAATGCTATCAGGTTGCTATCGATGCAATGCTCCTCAGACAGGATGAAGAGGTCAATACTCCCCAATGCCATTAGGCTTTACAATTCAACCGCCAGGAGTAAGATATGTTAAAGTGCCGGGGTTGATTGTATTTAATGTATTTAAGTAAACTACTTAAGAACCTTTTAAAAGCTATTATTAATGCTTTTTGAGAGAGTGATTTAGATGCATATCATATTTTTACTGAGTTAAGTATTGTATGTAATTAGTTTTGCTACAACAAGTGTATGGGACATTGGAAAAAATGTTGAATTTCCCCATGGGGATGAATAAAGTATCTATCTATCTATCTATCCACTTCTCACAATTCCTTCATCTCCGCCGCATCTGCTCTCAGGATGAGGCTTTTCATTCCAGGACGAAGGAAATGTCTTCCTTTTTTAAAGAAAGGGGCTTCCCTTCTTCCACCATCAACTCTGCACTCAAACGCATCTCTCCCATTTCCCGCACATCTGCCCTCACCCCATCCGCCGGCCACCCCACTCGGGATAGGGTTCCCCTTGTCCTCACCTACCACCCCACCAGCCTCCAGGTCCAACGTATAATTCTCTGTAACTTCCGCCACCTCCTCCCCTTCTTACCCCATCCCTGACAATATTTAGTTGTTTGTTTTTTTCTCTCTCTCTCTCTGCCCATCACTCTGCTTGTTCTCCATCTCCCTCTGGTGCTCCCCCTCACCCTTTCCTTCTCCCGAGGCCTCCCGTCCCATGATCCTTTCCCTTCTCCAGCTCTGTATCACTTTCGCCAATCACCTTTCCAGCTCTTAGCTTCATCCCACCCCCTCCGGTCTTCTCCTATCATTTTACATTTCCCCCTCCCCACCACTACTTTCAAATCTCTTAGTATCTCTCCTTTCAGTTTGTCCTGACGAAGGGTCTTGGCCCGAAATGTTGACAGTGCTTCTCCCTATAGATGCTGCCTGGCCTGCTGTGTTCCACCAGCATTTTGTGTGTATGACATTGATTGACCTTATTTCTAGCTGTGACAAGACAGCCTACAGAGGAAAGGTTAACACCCTGACACAGTGGTGCCAAGATAACAACCTCTCCCTCAATGTCCAAAATACTAAAGAGCTGATCATGTATTACAGGAGGAACGGAGACGGGCTCATCCCAATCAACATCAATGAGACTGCAGTTGAGAGGGTGAGTAATTTCAAGTTCCTCAGTGTACACATCACTGAAGATCTTACCTGGACTGTACACACCAGCTGTGTGGCAAAAAAAGCACAACAGCATCTTATCCACCTCAGGCAACCAAAGAAGTTCGATATTAGACCCAAATCCATAATACCTTCCACAGGGGCACCATTGAGAGCATCCTGACTGGCTGTATTACCACCTGATACAGGAACTGCACTAACTTTGATCACTGGGCACTGCAGAGAGTGGTACGGACAGCCCAGTGCATCTGTGCATGTGAACTTCCCTCCATTGAGGACATTAACAGCAGAAGTCCTGGAAAATCATCAGGGACACCAATCACCTCAACCATAAACTGCTTCAGCCACTTTTGTCTGGCAAACAGTACCGAACATTAAAGCCAGGACCAACAGGCTGCTGGACAGCTTCTTTCTACAAGCCTTATAAATTCACATGTCTACATTGTGACAGAATCATAACGCAAATATTCTACTCCCTCACATTGTGGGACGGATGTAAGATTCAAATAAAGTCAATTCATGTAATAAATAGGAAATTAATGTTACCTTTCTCACATTTACAGGTACATCGATATGCAAGCAATTTGTTGCAACTGTATTTCTTACACATGGTAACCTGCTGTACTTTTCCTTGATGAAATCTACATACAATCACATATTTAAAATCTAAATATCATCATTTTGCAATTTTATTAACTTCCTGCTCTTGTAATTCAGAAGTAAGACTTTAAAAGATAACCTTGATCTACCAGGAAATTTTTGATTTTTTAAAAAGTCATTATTACCGCTGAACACTGTCCAGCTCTGAAAGTTTTACTGATGCAGTGAATCTTTACCAAGAAACATAGGTTGTAGATTTATTTTTTAATAATTAACATAGTTTTGTGTGTTACTTACTTTTGACCATCATATACTTGTACATTAATTTTGATGTAATTCATTTTCCTTTCTTAAACTTTCTGCTTTGCATTTGAAGGAGTCAGAGTAATTGGCTAAACAGCTTTCCCTGCAATATGGTATCAAGTTTAATCAGACCCTGGAAGGAAGGAAATCTGTGGTGATATGCTCACTAAAGGTCTTCAAGCAGCTGTTTGCAAAATCAGTTTTCCTTGCAGATCAAATAATCCAGTCAATTTTTTTCATTACACAGAAAAAGCCATCTATTTCTCTCCTCAGGTGCATCTATTGTAAGTACAGTAATAAAAACTTGAAGTGCAAAGCATAAAGTAATCCATTTCTAATCACAACAAAGCAAACTTCAAATTATTTAACTGATACAAATAGCAAGAAGTAAACATCATGGCTGGAAGCTAATATGTGTTTTTTTGATTAAGGGAAGTGTGAAACATGATTGTTGAAATGTTTCCCAAAATGGAATTTGAAATTATTTCAACCATTGGTCATACTGAGCTAATGCCTGTGGGTCTTCCCTGGCTAAAGCAGCATTTTTCCATGAAGAATATTTTTCCACATTCAAAAAGAATCAACACATGCACTAAATACATCTAAAACATGCATGTTTGCAATTTTTCCAGTTTTTTTTTGGATTATAGTTCTACAAATAGCCCCTTCATTAGCCTCTCTGTCTGTCTCAGCCAAATGCTACAAGGAATGAGAAAAGTCACCCTCCCCCTGTCTTTTCCCAGGTTTTCCAGCCCTTGTTGTGGGAAAATTATCCTCAAGTATACTTTTAGAGTACCAGGCCTCCAACAACATAATTGATGTCATTTCTTCACAAGCACATGGTAACAATGGACAACATATTTCACAACAGTAGGTGCTAAATTCATTCGTCAACACTTTGTTACATAACTCATGAATAAATGTGTAAACATCTGATTCTGAACACATTCACAATTGAGAATTTCTTAATAATTAAATTGGATGCGTCATTAATATGGCATTTCACATGTTAATAAGATGATTCTTTCAATGCAAATATTTATTGTTTGCTGTTAATTTCCCTTCAAAGATTATATGTTGTTCGAGTTACAAAAACAAAATTTGAAAAATGTTCAAGCCTAATTGTCATTCAACCATACATGAATACAGCAAAAAAAGAACAGTGTTACTCTGGTGCAAAACATTGTATCAACAGTCATACACAGCACAAGCCACATATAATACATATAAGAAATTAGTAGAATATGGTCACACTCAAAAAAATAGTTCCAAGACCCTGAGTTCATAAATGTCAAAGCAGTCTGCAGTTGAACACAATATGACCTGTTATCTGCTTGGCAAGCACTGGGAGGGGGGTGGGGGGGCAGCACTGACTCCAGCTTGGATGCTGTACCACACTGACCCGAGCTCTGGTGGAGTGCACTGACTCCAATACCCTCCTGGATGGCTGTAATCAGGCAAAACCATAGCTTGAAGCCCTATCTTCACTATGACTAAAGCCATGCGGCTCCCCCACCGACTGTTCCTGCCGTCCGCCAATAAATCTGTGAATCAAACTTGCAACATTCTACATTAACAACAGGGTCTTGCAATATCAAGAAGAGCGACTAAGAGTATCACTCACTGTTAGATTGCACACTGCCTTCGCACACAGACTTCTCTGACACAGGCAGCAGCACAATCACGTAGTTCAAGATACTTAGTCCATGAACGTTGCAGCAGTCTGCAAACATAATATTGCTTGTCTTTTGCTGAGTGGACACTGGGGGCAGCACTGCCCCAGCTACAGACTCCCAACACCAGGCATGATGATTTTGTGTGAGACACTCGTGTTTGTATCGTATACAGCCCATGCCACCAGTAATATTATCACTGCCACTTTGTCAAGTGGCTGAAGATTGAGTAAAAGTTTATAGAGGGTGGAAAAGAGCACAGCCTATACACCCAAAAAGCAACAATGATTGCAAAGGTCACTCTAGCACGTGTCTGTATCGGGGGGGGGGGGGGGGGGGTGTAAAACACAAGAATGAAGACAGAGCAAGTATTACTGTTGTTCTGTCTACTCCTATACAGTAAAGGTTGTGCATGGCTACAGTGGACCATTAGATAAAAGATGTTTCAGATAGAGAAATTCAGGTTGATAAAACCAGCTGACCACAAAGCCTGCAACGTGCCTGGATCCTGACTGAACTGTAGAGTTGTGATTATTTTGGTTCCTTACCTGCCTTCATCAGTCAGCATCGTTTGGGGAAACATCATTACTCCAAATCAGTAACGAGCATCAACATGTAGCTTGGATCTTGGTAGACTGATGTGTTTCAATGTGTTCAGAACATCAATGATATGGCAGGATGAGCTAGGCATCTAACTCTTAGTTAAATTCCCCCTTTTTTTTTACAAAGGACATGAAGGAGATGCATCTCCCTTGGTTAATTTCTAACAGTCTGATACTGCACGATTCTGCCTCCTATCATTTGTCCCAGAGGACACACTGCAAAACAGATATAATCTCCAACTGGTAAACCAATTATTCAAAAAAAAAACTCTGTCCAAAAACTTATCTTCTATTTAAAGAAGTTGTTTACAACTGGTTATTATAAATGAGAGCTCTCCAAAGCCAAGGAGTACATGCAGCAGGATGCTCATAAGTGTAACTGACAAAATGTATCAATATTAAAAGGCTGTCACGTAAATTCACATTCATTTTTTTATTACTAGAACATCTAGTCAATCTTCTTGTGTATTTAGAGAAATTTTGTACTGTTTCAATGTACTAGAAATGTATATAATGATTGAAGCTGACTGTATCTTCACACACTTGCTGTATCCCTCTGTAATATACAGTTCAACCTTGATATAACCCAGTTATCAGAGGACAGCTTTATAAGACACTTGTGTTATAAATAAAACCCACATTTATCTAAGTTTGAAAACACTCTCTTCCTCTGAAAGAATGATATAGTACATAAATAGTTTGAACGGATTTTTTCCAGCATCCATTCGGGTTTCCCCCTCAGCATCCTCAGATCCTCAACATCTCATTACAGATCCTCCCCAGTTTACAAACACCTGATTTATGTACAACCCAAACATATGACCAAGTATTTGGGAGACTGGTAGGGTGGATTTGACAGCTGCTGTTCTGCAATGTTGGCTCGCAGCCATATTTCTGATTATGAACAGCTTTCTGGAATGGAACACTGCAGTAACCTGGGGAGGACCTACTGTCATACACCACAGAAATGGCCCTTTAACCCATCACAACCGTTACAATCTTTTTTGCTCATTTACTTCAACCCATTTGCCTACACTGGATCTGTGTCCTTCAATGCCTTGCCTATTTAAGTGTCAGTGTAAATGTCTCTTAGATATATTGGTTGTATGTGATTTCATCTTATAACTTTATATAATTTTACAAGTTAACCCTACAGCATCCTTCACTCCAAAGAAAACAAGCCAGTTATCCAATCTCACCTGATAACTGAAGTCCTCTATTTATCTCCTCTGCATTCTCCCAGCACAACCACATCCTTCTTGCACTGCTGTGGCCAAAATGGCAGTTCTCCATGTGTGGTCCAACCAGCATTTTATGTAATTGCAAAATATTCCAACTTTTTTGTATTCTATCTATAGAATTTTATGTCACATCAAATCAGCAAGGATAAGCTCACAAGTGTCACCCATAACTTACTAAGCCTAACCATACGTCTTTGAACTGCGGAAGGAAACCGGAGCACCTAGAGGAAACCTTTGTGTGGAGAACGTACAAACTCCTTACAGATAGTGGCAGAATTGAACCCCAATCGATGATCACTGATTCTGTGAAGTGGCCGTGGCTAAACTCTACATTACTGTGCTGCCCCCATATCTATCCAATCCTTTCTATAATATATCCTTCCTTTGTCTTAATTGTTCCAAATAGTAATTCTGCTGCCCTAGCAGCACTTTGTGTCTCCTCTGCACCACCTCTTATGCTAGCACATTTTTCCTGCTGTAGGGTGACAAAATTACACATGAAACTCCAAAATGTTATTTTATATACTGACCTATGAACAAGCACTTCTTTTAACATTTTGTGGATTTCTATTGTTGGTACAATTCATGCATTTTTATAGACACACAAATTAGCATCTGTAGTGTCTACAATTAAGGATGAATTCACTGATATTTTGGTTGGGATGATTAGACCATAGTTTTCAAGATATTTGCAGAACTAATAAGATCAAAGAACATAGCACATAGAATAGTTTATCAAAGAAATAGGTCCTTCAGCCTATGTCTACAGTAACCATAACAACATTCTGAACTAATCCCACCTGCCTGCATATGGTTCATACCCCATTATTCCCTTCCTGTGTGTGTCCAAATGCCTCTTAAAAGTCACCATCATACCTGCTTCTACCAGTTCTCCTAACAACATGTTCCAGGCACCTACAACATTCTGTGAGGGAAGAAAAAAAACTTCAATCACACAAGTCCCTCAAACTTCACCCATCTTACTTTAAATACCTCAGGTATTTGACATCTCCACCATGGGTGGGGGTTGGGGTGGTAGGGAGCAGTGGGAGAAGTAACAACCCTAGCTCTGTCTCTTTATATACTTCTATCACGTCTCCTCTGCACCTTCAGTCTCCAATGCTCTGGGGGAAAAAAACAATCTAGTTTATCCAACCTCTTATTATAGACAGTACATTGCATTCCAGGCAAAATCTGGAAGAGTAAACCTCTCCACATCCTTCATAAATTGTGAGGCAATCAGAATTGCAGACAATACTCTATAAGTTGCAACATGACTCATATACTTAAATGTTCTGATTTATAAAGGAAACCATGCCACTGCTGAGCCCTCCTTGAGGACTTTTAGAACCCTATCTATTTATGTTGTCATTTTCAGAGAGCTTTCGACTTGCACCCCAAGATCCTTCATTATATCACTGCTCACAAGGGTTCTGCCATTTTCTTTTCTATATGTCCTCCCCCCAAAACGCATCATCTCACGTATCTGGATTAAACTTAAATCTTTTCTACTGAATTTTCCAATTAAGCTATACACTATTGGAAATCACTTTTAAAAAATACTTTTAACAAACCTATGTATTTTTCACACTCACTGGTAGAAAGTGGTAGAGCAGTTAACATAACAGTTTATCATCTTGCTCATTTTTCATTGGCTAAATATGAGCATATTACCCACATGATGTAATTGTTTTAATTATGAGACCCATTAACTAATTTATCTCTATCTATGGAACCTTCGACAAGCAACATTAGCAGCCAGTTCACATTAGTCTTAAAATGGACATTAATTTATTATAGATAGTTAGGTTTATAACGCCAAAACATAAAACTAATTGAAAGGAAAGCTGAAGGTCCATAACACATGTCTAGCTTTGTTTTTACTTTAAGCAAGGCATGCACATATGATGCAGTGGCGTAATGCTGCATGCCATTTACTTGCTTTTACATATAATCCACAGTGCATTACATAAACAAAGATTGCCTAACCAAACAATATATTTACAATATTACTCAAATATTACTAAATATTAAATACACACTCCTCCCTATTTAGCTATAAACTCCAACTCAATACAAAATGCAGGTTTACATACAGACACACTCACATATATACAGTTGCAAGAAGAGTTTGTGAACACTTTACATACTTTTTTTTAACCTAGACTGATTGTTTAAATAGTGTACTCAGTACTGTATTGACAAGAAGTACAATTAGTGAAGTGTAATTAGTTTAGGCAGGTTGTGTTTGTCTATTATTGTGACTTAGATGAAGGTCAGACATATTTTATGAGTGATTAATGCAATACATCAGGTAACTGCAAAGGGTTCACAAACATTTTCTTGCAGCTGTATATCCTACTTTGTATTTTTCTGCAAGTTTTGCCTTTAAACCTGCATTGGTTTGTTGTATGTGAACAACTTATTTGGTCAGGCCGGTTTCTATTTAGGCATTGCAATCTTCGTCACACTCACTTTTACTCCTGTCTGCAACTCAATTGTGTCTCTGTATGCATCATCAAGCCCATCAAAGAACTGACAATGTCAACCACTGTCTTCAATTCAGCCACCTATGCTAAATTGGGCTCCCCTTCATTTTGGTTCTGCTTATGAAACTTAAATTGTTCTGCATTCAAGAATAGTCTCAGTTCTAATTGTTCCTGCATTACTTTCACGATATCAGCAAAGCACATTATGGCTGATATGGATGAAGCATTAAAACTTCTAAGCAAACTGTATGCCTTTAAACCCAATGCATTCAGCAAAATTGGCACTCATTTCTCATTGGCTATTTCAAAATACTGCTCAATTCGCTCAGTATATAAAGTCCAGTTATGTGTTGTACAATTGATTTGTCACTCTTTCTGATGTAGCCAATCATTTCCACTTTTTTAAAACTTATGATCATCATCACCCGGGACTTAATGTTTATGAACCCATGAATTTCATCCATTTCTTGCCTTTTTTAAACCTGAAAACATATTCTCCACTTGCAAGGAAAATATGCTACAATTTTTAAACTTGAATGTCTTGCTGTGTTTTTTTTAACTCTAATGTCTTGCTGTGCTTCAACAGGTAGGTAGTCTCAGGTTTGTTTTAACATTTCGTCATCACCACTATTGTTCAGTAACTCCAAAACATAAAATTAACTGAATGGAGAACACAGAGAGTCTATAATGCATTTCTAACATTGGTGCGTATTACGTGGTGGCATAATGATGTCGTGTATGCTATTCACGTACTTTTACATACAACCCGCTATGCATTATGTAAACAACAGCAAACTCTCATCCAAAGCAGAAGGAGTGAAGTTTAGTTCAAGTACTTTTCATCTCTGTTTACCATTATAAGCATCTGATGTGGCACTGTTCAAAATGTGGTTGATTGAAACTTGGGTTAATCTAGCCATGGTGGACTATCTTTATGAAGGCAACTTTTTACAACCTCTTCCTGCCTGGCCTGTTAAGGTGGTTTGCAGCTTTCTTAAGAAACCCTCACTACCTGTAAAGTCATTGCTCCAAAATATCTATCAGGCTGTGAATATATATTATAACTACACTAGCACTGCTACGTGTCTGAATATATCCCAGACTTTAACTTCCAATCTTGATGATTAAGGTTGGGGTTAATAGAGTTGTACAGAAATGGTGATGCCTTTATGTACAGATGGTGTAAATGATATCTTATGGTCATATGAAATGTTTAATCAATAATATCATTAAAATATTACTAAAAACTAAAAAGAGATTTTAAAGGAAGTATCTGGAGATTGATGACAGTTCAACTTTGTGCTTACTGGCTTGTCAGGCTTTCTTAACACTTTCTTAACATTCTCAAAATGGACATGAGACTCTACAGATGCTGGAAATCCAGAGCAACATACATAAAACACTGGAGGAACTCAGTAGGTCAGGCAGCATCTACAGAAATGAATAAGAAGTCAATGTTTTAGACCGCGATCCTTCTTCAAGACTGGAAAGTAAGACGGAAGAATTAAAATGTTGGGGAGGGAAAAGGAAGACAAGCTAAAAGGTGAAAGGTGAAGCCAAGTGAGTGGAAAGGTAAAAGGCTGGAGAACAAGACATCTGATAGGAGACAGAAGACCATGGGAGAAAGGGAAGGAGAGGCACCAGGTAGGTGAGAAGAGGTAAGAGGCCAGAGTGAGGAATAGGAGGGAAGGGAGAGGGAAAACATTACTGGAAGGAGAATTCATGTTCATGCCATTAGGTTGGAGGCTACCTAGAAGGAATATGAAGTGTTGCTCCTCCACCATGAGAGTGGCTTTGTCATGGTAAAAGAGGAGGCCATAGACCAACATGTCAGAACAGGAATGGAGACAGGAATTTAAATGGGTGGCCACTGGGAAACTCTGCTTTTTGCAGATGGCGCATGGGTGCTGCCACATGCCAGCTTAATCTCCTGGTTGACTAGAATGAATTTACACCTTAAAGAAACAATGGGGGATATCCATACTAACTATGTAGTACCGTGCTATAGGAGTGTTGAAATAAAGAGAAGCATAGGAGTTAGCATGATCTGCCTCCATGTCTGGCCATCTAGCTTTCATTCCCTCTGGTCAATGTATACTCTCTCCTTGCTAATTCACTGTGCCCACCAAGTATATTCTGCAAGAACCTGAATGAGAGGGAGAAATTCAATCAAACAATGGGGGAGAACAGGGGGATAAAAACATTCATCACTATCCAGTATATAGCACACTGACTTTCATACTGGAAATGTGTAGATTTATTGCCTAGCTTTAATCAGCCCTGCATAAAATTGTTAAATAAATTATTAATGAGTTTAACTCCAAATATCTTGGTACCACTTGGCATAAAATAGCCATGTCAAACAAGCACAGAGAATTTCATAAATTTACTGTTATAATAAGCTTGTATTATGATAGAAAAAATAGTGGAGCGTGAAAGGGAGAAGATAAATGGATTCAGATGCCTCAGATTGGAGTATAGTATGACAATGTACACTTGCTTCAAATTCATGAGCATATGGAAATACCATGTGCATCAACTACACAATAGTCAAAAGTGAGCCTCAGTCCTCCAAATCTCAGATTCAGATATCACATGTATGTCAAAACAATGAAATGTGCCATTTGTGTTAACAACCAGCACAACTTAGGGGTATGCTGGGGACAGCCTGCAGTGTTGCCATACATTCTGGCACCAACATAGCATGCCCACAATGTTCAGCAAAACACAAGTAATAACACCACTGAAACAAAAACAGCAAAACAAGCCCCTCTCCCATACACACAGGTAGATTCTACTCAGGACAGGTCACTACCAGGCCTCTGATCTCCAGTCCCTGGCCTAATCTTGCAGATATTGGAGCAATGAGTGACAGAGATAGAGAGAGCGAGAGCACATGTGTAAATCATTTAGTATGAATTATGCATGCAGAATAGTCATTAATGAAGCAGGATACGTCATCATAATGACGTATTTTCTTTTTTACCAAATTGTTTACAGCACCATGGGGGCAACACAATGGCGCAGCTACCAGAGCTGCTACCTCAGTTCCAACAACCTGCCTAGATTTTGTATGTTCTCTCTTTGAGCTTCCTCTTACATTCCAAAGACGGGCCGATTGGTAGGTTACTTAGCCTCTGTATATTACCCCTTGTGACTAATCAAGTCTGGAGGAGGAGCTGATGAGAAAGTGGGAACAATAAATGTTGGGAGCAAGTGGGCGTTTGATGGTCAGCACGGACAGTGGGGTAAAGGGCCCGTTTCTGTGCTGTTTGACAAGAAAATGAAAACTATATGAGAATTTTGTTCTGGACGTGCACTAAAATCTAAAATAATGTCAAGACAGGAACACCATTTTTCCATGAAGGGCGATATGTTTTGGTATTGTTATGTGCTTTAATAGTCTGTGGATTTTTGAGATTTCTTAACAAAGGCTATCGAATACTTGGGATAGGTTTAGCATTTATATCTCCGCTAACCTTATATTAAACCAGCTGTAATAACATGGGCGATCATATTCAGCTATAGTCCTATAATCTGAGATTAGCTTCAAAGTAGCTAAATAGTTAAAATCCCTCTGGATGCTGAAAGCTGCTTTCATTATTGGAAACAATGCATCTTGTTGTTCTTGATTAACACCAATATTTTTCATTTGACATGATTTCTTGGAATATAGGTCAACTTGGCTCACTGCAGCTTTTTTGCATTTCTGTTTGCAAGACTAATCTGCATTCAGTCTCTCCCACCAATGGTAGACCTGATGTTTAGAGCTTTGACCAGATCTTCAAGTAATTTAAAAAATATTGCTTGGGTTTTTTTTAATGGGATGATGCCATTGTTGGCAAAGCCAGTATTTACTGTTCTTCTTCACTGCTCTTGAGAAGACAGTAACAAGTCACCTTACACCACTGTAAGTATAATGGTAGTAAACGTCCCATTGCACTTGGAAACTCCAAGATTACAACCCAGTGATATAAAAGGTTATAAGTTTGCAAGTCAGGATGTGTGTGATAGTGCTGGTGTCCATATGCAGTCTTAGGGTTGCAAACTGCTACCAATTTTAAATCAATTTTAGCTCAGCACTTATCAAGTGCATTACTGATATATATGTTCCACTATATATGTAATACTGTTTTGCCAACAATCCCTGGTATTCTCTAGAATGCACTGTGATAAATAAGCTGTCCTGTTTAGGCTGTGAACCTATATTTAGTGGAGACCAGCAATAACAAAATTTACTGACACCAACAAAATTTGGCCAAAAGCATATGGCATCACTATACATGGACATGTCTTAAAGAGTCTGATAACTGAAATGTAATTTGGTTCAACTATTGTAAAAAAAAATTTAGATGTTAATCATTTTGTAGATTACTGAATATTCATTGAAGATTTTGCTGGTTTTCATGTGGTTTCTCAGAATGACTAGACTTTGATATACACATTAGCACTGGAAGTTGAATTTATTGTCATATGTATAAGTACAACAAAATACATACAGGCAACAGCATCAGACAGACAACATTCATAACAGAAACAAACGGTAGACAGGCTTTTACAAGAACAAAACAGAACAAAGGAACAAATTTCATTGCAGTGCAGCAGCCATAGAGCTGTCGTAGTAAGATAATGATTAGGCTTATGCTGGCTGGTTCAAGAACCAAATTTTTAGAGGGAAGTAACTGTACTTAAACCTGATGGAGTGGAACTTCAGCTTCCTGTACCTCTTACCCAAAGGTAACTGCAAGAAAATGACATGGCCCAAATGATGGGAATCTTTGATCATAGATATTGCCTTCTTGAGGCAGCATCTCATGTACTGTAGATACCATCAATGGTGGCAAGGGATGTACCCATGATGTATCAAGCTGAGACCACTACTCTCTGCAACTAGGGTCTTCCATCCCTGAGCTTCTGATTACTGTACCAGACCATGATGCAACCAGTTAGGACACTTTCAACAGTACAACTGTAGAAATTTGTTAAGAGTGTTTAGTGACAATAAGTACATCCCTAACCTTCTAAGGAACTAAAGGCACTAGTGAGTCTTCCATGTCATTACATCACGTGCTGAGCCCAAGACAGGTCATCAGATAACACACAGGAATTTAAAGCTAAATACTCTTTCCATAGTAGATCCATCAATGCAGACCGTTCATGTTCACCCTCCTTCCCCTTCCTGAAGTCAATAATTGGTTCTTTAGTTTCACTATTGTTGAGCGTGAGCTTGTTTTGAGGCACTCAGCATTCCTGTGCACTGACTCATCACCACCTGTGGTTCATCCAACAAGTCAGCAAATTTGTACGTGGCACTGGAGTTATACTTTGTCAGTCACATGTGTATGACTGCCGTAGAGGGCATCAAGAGAAAAACCAACAAGCACCTGCGGAGACGGATAGGAGTTCCCCCAAGCTTCTCTTCAGTGGGCCTCTATATTCCATCTGGACAACTGCCGCTTATCGTCATCTGTTGTGGAGGAATTTAAGGTGGCTAAATGCAGAGCCTTATTAAGCTTGAGAGATTCCAATGACGACCTGGTAAAGCAAGCAGGTGTTACAACCAGATCTGGGCGCAAGTGGGCAGCCAACGCAGCAGTAGAACAGACTGTGTGCTCTCTGAAGCTGTGAGATATCATCGGCAACCCCTGCGTCAGGCAGCAAGGCCTCGGCTCAGTTCACTTCCAGCAGTGGGGAAACACAAGCATAAGGAACAGGCGAGACATGGTACAGGCAGAAGTACGGATCCGTGAGGAAGAGAAGCAGATGTCAGTGGAACAAGTGTCCCAGGGTGCCTGGACAAAATGGGATCTGCCCAAGCGCAAGATCTTACGGGCAGAGTTACGGAGACTGGAGCCCTTCCATATTTCCTTCCTCTTGTGATCCATGTATGACACCCTTCCTTCGCCATTACATCTGTACACATAGGGGATGAGAGAGGACCTGAACTGTAAGCTCTGTGGTCAAAAGGGGACACTGGCTCATATACTGTCCGGGTGTAAAACAGCTGTAATTCAAGGACGGTGTAGGTGGCACCATGATAAGGTGCTGCTGGTTCTTGCTGACACACTAGAGTGAGAGGTGCAAGAAGAGGATGGCTGGCACAGATTTGAGAAAGGCCATCACCTCCATCAAAGAGGGAGCCAGGCCTTTCGTAACCAAACAACCAAAGCCAAATCTGCTGCTAATGGCCAGGTCCTGGGAGATGAGGGATAATGTGGGAAGTAGGCTGCAGTTTCTGGAGGTGGTGCACACAACCCTCCACCCGGACATTGTATTGTGGTCAACTGAAGACCAGAAAATAATTCTGGATCAGCTGATGGTCCCGTGGGAGGAGGGATAGGAAGAGGCCAACGAGAGAAAGGCCATGAAGTACCAGCCCTTAGTGCAGAAGTGCTAAGACAGGGGATGGAAGGCATGGTTGTTCCCCGTGGAGATCAGCTGCAGAGGTTTCCCAGCCAAATCAGCGTGGCAGGAGTTGTCAGTTCTGGGCCTGGATGAAAGCAGCAAAAAACAAGCAGCTCGTAGGATGGGGGAAGAGGCAAAACGAGCCTCTTGTTGGATTTGGAGTAGGCAAGAGGAGGGAAGCTGGAAGCCAGCAGCAGATGGGCAGTGATTTGGCCACCACTGCCGGCCCACCAACTGCAGAGGTCGTGGTTAAGGGTTGAAACACTCTGTGAAGGTTGGGAACCACCTGATGACATCTGCTCCTGGCTGAAAGCTACGGTTACCTCATAAGGTATCTGGAGAATGCACCTTGACAGGTGTATGTAACAAGTATAAGGAGTATAACAGAGAACTAAGCACACAGCTTTGAGGTGCACCTGTTTTGATAGGTAGTGGAGGAAGTTGATTTGTGTTACTATCAATCCTCATTGAATGATGAGTAAGTCAAGAGATTACAGGATGACAGTGAATATACTGTTTGCAACCTATAAAACTTCCTTTGATTTTGAAGTCACAGAAGATAGTAAAAGTAGTAAATATAACACCACTATTCAAGGGATTGTGGCAGAATGCAAGAATTATTGGCCAGTTACCGAACAATCATCATTGGAAAAATGCTTGCATTCATAATTAAGGAGACAAGACTGGATATTTTTATGACTTTCTAGGTCAAGATGGTTTTAGAAAAGTAAAATAATGGAAGATATTTTAAAAAATAAAGAGCATGGTGGATAAAAGATGAACTCGAAGACACGGTATATTTGGATTCTCAGAAAACATTCATGAAGGTGCTAGATTTAAAAAAAAGTGGGCTAATGCATTGACGATTATGAAGGAAATCAAAAAGAACACGTGTTCAAAACTGAAGTACAGAAACCTGTATTTGTTACTACAACATTATAGTTAGTTGCCAAAATAAAAACAAAGGATATAGAAATTGTATCCCCTATTAACTGCGCTCACTGACCAAATATTCAGTCAGGAGTCAGAGACTGCAATTCAATTACTTGAAGAATTTGACATTTCTGTTCATGTCAGAAATTACCCAATTTCTTAAAATTGAACCTAATGGTATGGTTAAGGAATACCAGAGTTTTATCTTTATGTACTACACAAGTGCATGTCTGGAATTCTCAGGGTAATATACAAAACAATCCAGATTTATTTTTAAGATTATCTGCTTATTATCATAAAGCCTTCATACTCTTATGCTTCCCTGTATTACAATAATGGTTTATAATCTAAATACATCTTATATGTTATAGATATTTCCATCCTAGAGAATAAAAATTTCTTAAAACTTTTTAACATTTCTACAAGAAACATTCATAGAAAATATCTGTGGTGAACAAAAAATTGTTGATGTTTCAAGTCAAATCCCCACATTAGGACCAGTTGCTCAATGCTGCACAATTTGCTGAGTTACATTAGTGAACTATTTGATAGTCCAGATTCCAGTTTCTGCATTCACTTGTGTATTCATAAAAATACTGCAGATCTAACATCATCCATGCCAGAGCTTCCTTCCAATCTAGTTTGGCCAGCTCCTCTCATACCTCTGTAATTTCCTTTACTTCACAACAATAATGATACATCTAACTTTAGCCTCCCCTTCTCAAATTATAGGGTGATTTTTATCATATTACGATCACTGACCTCCAAGGGTTCCATAAGCAGAATTAGACTCATTCAGCCCATTGAGTCTGCTCTGCCATTCCATCATGGCTGATCCTGGATACCACTCAACCACATACACCTGCCTTCTCACCATAACCTTTGATGCCCTGACCAATCAGGGTTCCTTTACCTTAAGCTCACTAAATCAATTATGGTTCACTACACAACTCCCAATCCATAAGCTGCTCTAAAAAGTAATCTCATTGGCCTTTTACAAATTCCCCCCTTGGAATCCAGCACCAATCTGATTTCAATCAACCAGCATACTGAAACCTCCATGACTATCATAACATTGCTCTTTTGATATGCATGTTCTATCTCTCTTGGTAATTTGTAGACCACATCTTTACTACTGTTTGGGAGTCTGTATCCAACTCCTATCAGCGCCTTTTTATCCTTGCAGTATCTTAGGTCTACCCACAATGATTTTGCACCTTACAATCCAATTACACCTCTTTCTAATGATCTGAATTCATTTTTACCAACAGCCTCCCTAACCCCATCCTTTTGATACAATGTGCATCCTTGGATGTCAAACTCCCAGCTATGATCTATCAGCCATAATTCAGTGATGCCCACCATGTCATACATGCCGATCTGTAACTGTGCTACATGCTCATCTACTTTATTCTGTTTACTGCGTGGATTCAAAATATAGTACATTTAATCCAGTATTCATCTCCACCTACCTGCCTTTTCCCCATAATGCTTATTTCCCCTACTATGCAAAAATCTATCCAACCTTGTCTTTTAATATATTTACTAAAGTAGCCTCTGCAGCTTCATTGGGCAGAGAATTCCAGAGATTCACTACTCTCTGGGAAAAGCAGTCCCTCCTCATCTCTGTCCTAAATCTTGAGGCTATATCCCCTAGTTCTAGTCTCACCTAACAGTGGAAATAACTTTGCTGCTTCTATCTTGTTTATCCCTTTCATAATTCTATATAGTGGCATGCAAAAGTTCGGGCACCCCTGGTAAAAATTTTTGTTACTGTGAATAGCTAAGCTGGCTGCAACACAAGCCCAAAACAAGCCCAAAACATGATTCATCCACCCCCGTGCTTAACAGTTGGAAAGGTGTTCTTTTCAAGAAATTCTGCACCCTTTTTTCTCCAAACACACCTTTGCTCATTGCAGCCAAAGAGCTCTATTTTAACTTCATCAGTCCAAAGCACTTGTTTCCAAAATGCATCAGGCTTGTTTAGATGTTCCTTTGCAAACTTCTGACGCTGAATTTTGTGGTGAGGACGCACGAAAGGTTTTCTTCTGACGACTGTTGCATGAAGGTCATATTTGTGCAGGTATCACTGCACAGTAGAACAGTGCACCAACAGTTTGCAGTCAAACTGGGGTTTTGATTTGCCTTTCCAGCAATCTTATGAGCAGTTCTCTTGGAAAGTTTACTTGGTCTTCGAGACCTCAACTTGACCTCCACCATTCCTGTTAACTGCCATTTCTTAATTACATTACGACCTGAGGAAATGGCTACCTGAAAACACTTTGCTATCTTCTTATAGCCTTCTCCTGCTTTGTAGGCATCATTTATTTTAATTTTCAGAATGCTAGGCAGCTGCATAGAGGAGCCCATGGCTGCTGATTGTTGGGACAAGGTCTGAATTGTCAGGGTATTTACAAAGCTTTAAACTTTGCATCACCTGGCCTTTCCTAACGATGACTGTGAACAAGCCATAGCTCTAACAAGCTAATTAAGGTCTGAGCCCTTGGTAAAAGTTATCTGAGAGCTCAAATCTCTTGGAGTGCCCAAATTTTTGCATGGTGCTCCTTTCCTTTTTTTCACTCTAAGATTGTACAAAACAAAAATAATACACTAATCTTGCTTAAAATGTTGAAAAGAATGTTTCATCTTTAACTTTATGACTTTTGGAGATCAGTTCATCTTCTACTCATTTAACTATTCACAGTAACAGAAATTTTGACCAGGGGTGTCCAAACATTTGCATGCCACTGTATATTTCAATAAGATCTCCTCTCATTCTTCCGAATTCCAGTGAGTACGGCGTCAGGCAGCTCAATCTCTGCTCATAGTCCCTCAGCTCCGGAATCAATCCGCTAACCTCCTCTGCACCGCCTCCACAGCCAGTATATCTTTTGTCAAGTACGGACAACCAGAACTTCATGTAGTACTCCAGGTGAAGTCTCACGGATACCCTGTACAGTTGCAGCATAACCTCCTGCTCTTAAATTCAATCCCTCTAGCAGTGAAGGCCAACATTCCCATTTGTCTTCTTGATAGCCTGCTGCACCTGCAAACAACCTTTTGTGATTCATGCACAAGCACTCCCAAGTCCCTCTAGATTGCAGAATGCTGCAATTCTTTACTGTTTAAATAATAATCTGCTCTTCCATTTTTCCTCCCAAAGTGGATGACCTCGCATTTACCAACATTGCAATCCATCTGCCAGACTCTTGACCACCTACTTAACCTATCTATATATCTCTCTGAACACTCTCCATATCTTCCGCACAATTTGCTTTTCCATTCAATTTAGTATCATCAACAAACTTAGAAACACTACACTCAGTCCGCTCTTCCAGATCGTTAATGTATGTCATAATCAGTTGCGGGTCCAGCCAACGACCCCTCTGGAACACCGTTCACCACTGACTGCCAACCAGATATCACCCATGTATCCCAACTCTCTGCTTTCTATTAGTTAACCAATCCTCTAACCATGCTAATACATCACCCCCAACTCTATGCATCCTTATCTTATGGATGTCTTTTATGCGGCACCTTATCAAACGCCTTCTGGAAATCCAAGTAAATAAAGTCCATCTGTTTCCCTCTATCCACTGTGCTCGTTATATCCTCAGAAACTCCAGTAAGTTCATCAAACAAGACCTGCCTTTGCTGAATCCATGCAGTGTCTGCCTGATGGATCCATTGCTTTCCAGATGCCTCACTACTTCTTCTTTAATGATAGCTTCAAGCATTTTCCCCAACTACAGATGTTAAACTAACTGGCCTGTAGTTAACTGCCTTTTGCCTACTTCATTTTTTGAACAGTGACATGACAGCGGCCTTCTTCTAACCTGCCAAGACCTGTCCAGAGTTCTGAGAATTTTGTTATCACCAAAGCCTTTACTATAACTTCTGCCATTTCTTTCAATACCCTGGGATGCATACAATTAGGACCAGGGCACTTGTCTGTCTTCGGGCTCACAAGTTTGTTCAGCACTACCTCTTTAGTGATAGCTATTATATCAAGGTCCTCACCTCCCATCACATCCATAACATCTTACTTTAGCATATTAAGCATGTCTTCCACCTTGAAGACTGACACAAAATAGTCATTCAAAGCCCCTGCCATTTCTTCATTACCCAATATCAATTCCTTCTTCTTGTCCTCCAAGGGACCTATGTTCACTTTGGCCACCTTTTTCCACTTTATATAATTATAAAAACTTTTACTATCCATTTTTATATTTTGTTTTAGTTTATTTCATAATCTTATCTTCTTTCTTTATTGCTCGCTTAGTGGTTCTTTGTTGCTTTTTAAAGTTTTCCCAATCTTCCAGTTCCCAATACTCTTGGTGACCTAATATGAATGAGCTTTTAAAAGCTTGATGCCTTCTTTTATTTCCTTAGTTATCCAACACTGGCTCTCCCCACCATTAATGTCCTTGCTTTTAACTTGTTTTGCTGAGCACCGTGAAAAATCTCTTTGAAAGTATTCTACTCTTCCTCAACTGTCTCACCATGTAGCCTGTGTTCCCAGTCTACACCAGCCAAATCCTCCCTCATCCCATTGTAGTCTCCATTGTTTAGGCATAATACACTGGTTTTTGATTGAACTATTGCACTCAAACATACTGTGATCACTGTTTCCAAGAGGATCCATAACTACCAGATCATTAATTTTACCTGTCTCATTCAACAGGACCAGATCTCAGATAGCACGTTCCCTTGTAGGTTCAGTCACATGCTATTCAAGAAAGCCATCATGGATACATTCCATGAAGTCATCTTCAAGACTACCTCGACCAATTTGGTTGACCCAATCTACGCGCAAGTTAAAAGTCCCACACAATAACTGCTGTTGCATTCTTAATGCCTCAGATATTTCTGTTTATTACCTGTGCCACTGTAATGCTATTATTCAATGGCCGATAAACAACTCCCACCAGTGAATCTCTACCCAGATGGTTTCAACATTCTGCTCCTTAGATCTTATATTGTCTCTATCACACAGATCTCATCCTTAAGTAAGAGCGCTACCCCAACTCCCTACCTTCCTGCCTATCCTTCCATATTACCTGATTTCCTTGGATATTTAATTCCCAATCCTCTCCACCTTGCAACCACGTTTCTGTAATGACCACTAAGTCATACCTCTTTGTACTGATTTGTGCCACAAGTTCACTGACCTTAGTTTGAATACTACGGGCATTCAGACAAAATGCCCTTACACTCATTGTGCTTTTAAAATATTGTAATCTTTTCTCTCTTGCACTTGACTTTTCTTTATTACTCTTACTTTTCAATTTTTTATTTTTTGCTTTTTCTTTATCCACACTTTTCTTTCACTTTCTCCAATCTGTTGAACCTACCCCTCTACTATTTAGTTTAAAGCCCTATCCACAGCCCTAGTTATATAATTCGCTGTGATCCAGGTCCCATCATGGTTCAGGTGTAGCCCATCCCAATGGTATAGCTCTCTCCTTCCCCAGTACTGGTGTCAATTTCCCATGAATTCAAACTCACTTCTCCCACACCAATCCTTGAGTCACGCATTTAACTCTCTAATCTTCTTGACCCTATGCCACTTTGCAGGTGGTTCAGGTAGTAATCCAGAGATTACCACCTTTCCGGTTCTGCTTTCTGGTGAGCTAGTCCCTAGCTGCTCACATTCCCTCAGCAGAACCTCTTTCCTTGTTCTACCCATGTCAGTGATACCCACATGGACAATAACAACTGGATCTTTCCCCTCCCACTGTAAATTCCTCTACAGGTTAGATAAGATGTCCCAAACCTGGGCACCAGGCAAATAACACAGCCTTCAGTATGCTCTATCCTTGCGACAGAGAACTGTCTATTGCTCTGACTATACTATCCCCAATTACCACTACATTTCTCTTCTTTCCCCCTTTTTTAATGCCCTCCTGAACTACGGTGCAATAGTTAGGTTGCTAATTCTTCCTACAGCCCCCATTCTCATCCACATAGGGAGCAAGAATCTCAGACCTGTTGGACAAGCTCAAGGTCTGAGGCCCCTTCAGCATTGTCTCTTGGATCCCACTACCCGCCTCTCTCACAGTCATATCCTCTTGTCCCTGACCACAGACCAAATCTGAGACAGCTAATCTAATGTGACTACCTCCTGAAACAGAGAACCCAGGTAACTCTACCCCTCCCTGATGTGCCAGTGTTTGAAGCTCCGATTCCAGGTCATTAACTATGAGCCTGAGTTCCTAGAGCGGCCAGCACTTGCTACGGATGTGGTTACCAGGAACACCAGAATGAGGTCCACCAGCTCCCACATTATGCAGATACAGCACATCACCTGATCATCCCTACTTTATTTAATTAACTGTAATTTAGTGATTTTTTATTTGACCTCTATAAAAGCCTTACCTGTGCCTCCTCGCCGAAGCCTCTTGAGCCAAAGCCTCAAGTTTCCAATCCTACACTGATCCACTCATACAATGGCCACTCCACTTTGACCCTGCTTTGCTTTGATTTGCTGCTGCTAATGAACTGCAAACAGATTGGACCACTGCTAATGGCACGAGAGAGGTGAAATTAATTAAATAAATACTACTAATTAAAGTATTTAGTTCTTACTTCAAGAACTTTAAGAATCTCAGCACGAGCCCCACGAAACACATTTTTAAAAACTCTTCTCCCTGTCCTGTGCATCTCTCTCCCTCCCTCCCTCTCCCCCTGCCCCCCACTAATGTGCCAATCCCTGCGAAACGTTCCTTTTTTAAATTCTTCTCCCCAATCTGTAAGAAGTTCTCTCTGCGAATTGATTGCTCTGCCATTAATGCCTGTTTGTAAACCAACTATCTCATCCTCAGCCCTATCACTCCAGTTCCCATCCCTCTGCCAAAATATTTTAAACGTTCCTAAACAGCTCTAGCAAACCTTCCCACAAGGATATTAGTCCCCATCAGGTTCAGGTGTAACGCATCCCTTTTGTACAGGTCATACCTTACCCAGAGAGATGGGGTGAAGGCCAAAGTGCGGAAAATGGAGGAGATGCGGGTGAGGGTATCATTGATAACGGCAGAAAGAAAACCACGATCCTTAAAGAACCTACCTCAACTATACTTCTTCCCACCCTGCCAAATGCAAAAATGCTATTCCCTATTCCCAGTTCCTCCGTCTCCACCGCATCTGCTCCCAGGATGAGGCTTTCCATTCCCAGGACATCTCAAATGTCCTCTTTCTTTAAGGATCGTGGTTTCCCTTCTGACGTCATTAATGATGCCCTCACCCACATCTCCTTCATTTCCTGCACTTTGGCCCTCACCCCATCCTCCCGTCACCACAACAGGGACCGACCGAGTTCCCCTTGTCCTCACCTACCACCCCACCAGCCTCCAGATCCAGCATATTATCCAACGCAACTTCTGCCACCTTCAACAGGACCCCACCACTAAGCACATCTTTCCCTGTCTAGCCCTCTCCACTTTCCGCAGGGATCATTCCCTCCGTGACTCCCTGGTCCACACGTCCCTCCCCACAGATTTCCCACCTGGTACTTATCCCTGCAAGCTTAAGTGCTCCACCTGTCCCTACACCTCCTCTCTTACCACCATTCAGGGCCTCAAACAGTCCTTCCAGGTGAGGCAACTCTTCACTTGTGAGTCCGCTGGGGTCATCTACTGCATCCGGTGCTCCCAGTGCGGCCTCCTTTACATTGGTGAGACCTGACGCAGACTGGGGGACTGTTTCGTCGAGCACCTCCGCTCCATCCACCACAACAGACAGGATCTCCCGGTTGCCACCCATTTCAACTCTGCTTCACATTCCCATTCAGATATGTCCATACATGGCCTCCTCTACTGCATGAGGCCAAACTCAGGTTGGAGGAGCAACACCTCAGATACCGTCTGGGTCGTCTCCAGCCCCTTGGCACGAACATTGAATTCTCCAACTTCCAGTAATTCTCTCCCTCTCCCTTCCCCCATCCCAGTTTCACTCTGCCTCCTCCTCCAACTGCCTACCACCTCTCTCATAATTCTGCCTTCTTCTTCTACACATAGTGCTTTACCCTTACATTCCTTCTTCACCTTTCCTGTCTATCCCCTCCCTGCTTCCCCTCCCCCACCTCTTGATCTTTCCTCTTATTGGTTTTTTACCTGGCACCTAACAGCCTTCTCCTTCCCACCCTCTCCCACCTTCTTTATAGGGCCCCTGCCCCCTCCCTCTTCAGTCCTGACGAAGGGTCTCGGCCCGAAATGTTGACTGCTTGTTTCCACGGATGCTGCCTGACCTGCTGAGTTGTACCTGCTTGTTGTACGTGTTGCTTTGACCCCAGCATCTGCAGTATACTTTGTGTCCACAGATTTACCACCCTCTGACTGAAGCAATTTCTTCTTACTTGGAATATATCTGTCTTGCACTTCCATCATTTTTCACAGAAATTCCAGCTGCTCTGCTGTTCTTCCTGCTAGTGTCTCTTTCCAGTCAACCTTGGCCAGTTCCCCTCCTCTGACCCTGGCACCTGGGAGGCAACATATCCTCCGGATGTCTCTGTTGTGTCCACAGAATCTCATCTCCATTGCTCTAACTGTGGAATCTCCTATAACTACTGCAGTCCTCTTCACCTCTCCTCTTCTGAGCCACAGCACCAGACGCAGCTCTGCCCCCTCAACAGTATCCTAAGCGGTATACTTATTATTGAGGAGAACAGCTACGGAGCTATTCTGCACTGAATACCTATTTTCCTCTCTTCTCCTGACAGTAACTTAATTACATGCCTTCCACAGGGACTAGCTCCCTGCAGCTCTTATCTATCACTTCTCCAGTCTCCCGTATGAGCCGAAGGTCATCGAACTGCCACTCAGAGCACCTGGAGCAGATGTGGTTATCTGGGAGGCTGGAGGTCTCCCCAGAATTCCCACATCTCAGATGCAGAAAACACAGCGCCTCTGAGCCATTTTCACTGCACTAATTGTGCCCTAACAGATGAGTAATAAAAAATACAAAATGACCAGATACTTGCCTCACCTAAGCCTGACAAAATAAAGCTTACACTGGCCCACTCAACTAAAATGGAAAATGCAAAAATTTCCTCTTATCAAAAATTAAGGCATTACGTGCACCTATGGACTTTGCTGTCAATATGATACATCCCATTCAGCTGAAACTTCCTATATGTAATACAAGGTGCAATATGATACACAAGCAATGCCACACATGGACTCATATGGAAATACATTTTCATCAAGATTCCCATACAACAGCAGTTAATCGCGAACTGGAATCTTGCAGAATGCACACTTCATTACATTACATCATACAAAGCATTAATGCATCATGCACAAGCTGCTGTTTTTTTTAAAATACCTCTTTCATAGCCATTTGCTTATGTAATTGAAAATACATTTCTATATTGCATTTATGCATAAGGCTAGCATTGTCTATCCATGACAGATAGTTAACAAGGCAGTTATAGCTTATTCTTCCTGAGTGGCAGTGGTTGAAAAGGTATGATTATGAATGCAAAGACACACAGCTGCCAAAAAGTTCATCTATAAAGGTAAAGTTGGTGCTCTGTTAAATTAAGGGACAATTCTAAATTTAAAGTTATTGTATGAATAATAACTCAATGGTGTAATCACTTAATTTAAATTAATTTCCACTTCTATAACAAAGTGGTGCAAGTTGTCAGATATGTGTAAATGGTCATTGATCAAGGCATATTTTATTCCTAAACTACATCAATTCCTTTTCCAGGATGGCAATGGTATAGTATTTTTGAAGTGCAAGAGAAACATTCTGAACAATTCCAGATACCTGCAGTTCAGAGTCAAGTGATTCAAGCAACTTCACAATAGATTAATTTAACATTAATTGCAGTTCTAGGTTTAAAGGTGATGATCATGTCTACCATCAGCAACTCTAAAATGTCAAACAGCTATTCGCTAACCTGCGTATGCTATAAAATTTAAACAACAGGCAGTACCCGGGTTACGAACGAGTTCTGTTCCTGAGTCCGTCTTTAAGTCGGATTTGTACACAAGTCGGAACAAGTACATCCGGTATTATTTAGCGTGGTTAGTCAAACGATTGTCTTAGTATATATTTTACCTTTCTATGCATATAAAACACTTAAGAACGTAAGTATTCCAATAATTAAACCACTGCATTGCTTAGTAATAATTGTAGCTTTCATCGGGGCAGGGCCTTTCACATGCTCCATTATTCTCACTTTATCCTTTAAAATTGTTCCGATCGTTGACCGATTGTAGCCTAACGCTCTTCCAATGACCAATGATGTTTCACCTCTTTCCAAACGCTTTATTATTTCCACTTTATTTTCAATCTTGATCACTTCCCATCAATGGAACAGAAACACTGCGGGCAGTGGCTCCCAAGGTCCGTTGGGTCCTAAGGACCACCGCACTGAATTCCACGAGTCCTAAACTCCACCACACTGAGCCAGGTTAAATGGGACAAGTGGGGGCTGTGCTGGGTTTGGATATTTGATCCTCCACAATATTCCGCGTGGGTATTTAAACTGGAGGTGCCAGTGTTTTTTTAATGAGGTTGAGTTGCAAGCTTGACATCAACCCGGCACGGGAGCAGTCTGTCACTGGATCGAACTTGGGAACATCCACTCCCCAGCCTGGCGCTTATCTCACTGCGCCACTAGCCGACCAGAACGGGGGGGGGGGGGGGCGATTAGGGTGAATTTTGCTAAGAAAAATTTAAGGCAAATACAAAGTTACACACTCAACACAGTGTCAACGGCAACGACTTAAAATAGCGGACGGCGTTGTGATCCAACTTAAAATGGCGGACAGTGTCGTGATCGGACTTAAAATGGCTGACGGCGTTCTTCTTCCTCGGTTCGTAAGTACGAGTTGTCCGTAAGTCGGACGTTCGTAACTTGGGGACTACCTGTATTTGAAATAAAACTGGTGCTCTTTCTGTTGCTGTCCAATTACATGACAAGCCCATTGAAATATCTGAACTCCACACCGTCAAAAGCCTGATGGACAACACATGCATGAAAGTTAACAAAATGTAACTTATAATTTGACAATAAGCAGTACTTTTTTCCTGGTATCACAGTTAACCATGAATGTAGAACAATACAGCACAAGGTCAGGTCCTTCAGCTCACGACGTTGTGCTGAACTAATTAAACTAGTAATTAAAGCCTACTAAACTAGTCCCTTTTGCCTATGCAATATCTACATTCCTCCATTCTCTTCACATTAATATGGCTATCTTAAGAGATTTTTAAACACTCTTACTGTATTTGCCTCCACTACTGTTCCTGGCAGTGCTTTATAGGCACCACCACTATGTAAAAAACCTGTCTTACACATCCATCTTTGAACATTTCAGACTCCCAACACCTTAAATGATTAAAATCATTTAGTATGGCAAAGCATGAAGATGATTTGCAATTCAGGACAGGTATTATAATGGGCAAGGAAGGTCCAGCTTAATGAAAGATTAACTGGGTTAAGGCTGATTTATACTTCTGCGTAGTAGCCTACGCTGAAGCCTTCCTAAGTGGCCTGTGCCATTGTGAGCATTTATACCTGTGCGTTGGTCCGTCTGCATCGCTCTGCAATTCACCACCAAAACGCTAGTTGGCGGTGGGGTTTCTAAGCCACTGTGTAGAGTTTCTTCGTGTACTTCAAACAATGGTGACCGAAACTGAGCGCATCATGTTGGAGTTGGAGCTAATAAATGTTAAACAAGGATTACTTTTATTAAAATTACTGCAACGCAGAAAAGAGAGAAGACATCGGAGGAGATGGTATGTACAACCATTGAACAGATTGAGGCAGAGGGAGGGTGAATTTTCTGTGCTTGTCTGGCCACTGAGAGACATGGATGAGGAAATGCATTTCAAATATTTTCAGATGTTGACAGGTAGATTGACGATTTGATTCATTTTGATCCAACCATTTATTTTGCATCAGTGTATGCACAGTATTCCAATAGACAGGAGGAAATGCGATGATTCCAAGCAGACCAATCACAGTTGTTGCAGTCTGTGTCACCGCGACGTGCAGTTACATTTTTGGAGAGGTGTGCGTCAGGCTATGGCTTAGGGTACAGCGTAGATTACGCGGCCTCGCCGTACCTACAGCATTCATTTGACACAGAAGTATAAATCAGCCTTTAGTCATTAGAAGGGTTGTCATATCATCAAAACAGTTTGACAGTATGCGCTATGAATGCTGACTCACTCATTCAAACAAACAAGTCTTGAAGCAATTTCTTATTGATGCAGATATTGCCTTTTACAAGAGACAAGCATTTAGTATCAAACATAATTTTGGTAACTCAAGAGCAAGGTTGTCCATTCTAAGCTTTCTATTCATTATGTATTCATGAATTTTCTGTTTTTATTCCATCTCAAAAACAATCAATCACACACTTATCACAAATCTAGCTGCTGTAATGGAACATAGAACATACAGCATAGCAAAGCACCCTTTGGCCCACAATGTTGTGCCAAACCAGCTAAAAAGTAAATCAAAGCCCCCAAAAACTAATCCCTTCTACCTAAACAATGTCCATATCCTTCCATCTTCCTCATAATCATGTGCATATCTAAATGTCTGTTAAAAGCCTCTTATGCATTTGCCTCTACCACCATACCACGCAGCACAATCCAGGCCATCCACCACTCTTGAGTAAAAAACTTACTCTTCACATCCCCTTTGTTCCTACCCCCTCGCACCTTCAACACATGACCTTTGGTATTAGACATTCCTACCCTGGGCAAAAAATACTCCCTGTCTACTCTATCTATGCCTATTATAATTTTGTAAATCTCTATCAGATCTCTCCTCAGCCTCTGCCACTCCAAAGACAACAACCCAAGTTTGTCCAACCTCTCGTGATTAACCTCTTCTGCACCCTCTCCAAAGCCTCAACATCATTCCTATAGTGGGGCAACTAGAACTGTAGACAATACACTAGATGTGGCTATAAAGTTGCAACATAACCTCGAGTTTTGAACTCAATGCCTCGACTAATAAAAACAAGCATTCAATAATTGAGTCCTGACGAAACGTTGACTGCTCATTTCAACCGATGCTGCCCGACCTGCTGAGTTCATCCAGCTTGTTTGCAAGCATTCCATAAGCCTTCTTAACCATCCTATCAACTGTGTAGCCACTTTCAAGGAGCTATGAACTTGGACCCCGAGATCTCTCTGCTTAGCAGCTTAGAGTATTTCCCTCAACAGTGTATTGTCTCCTTGCATTTGCCCTACCAAGATGCAACACTTCACTGTTATCTGGATTTAAATTAATTTTGTATGTGTTTTTTCTACACATACAGTATCTGCAACTGATCTATGTCACACTGTATTCTTTGCCAGTCTTCTACACTATCCACAATTCCACCAATCTTGGTATCATCCACAAACTTATTAACCCATCCATCTACATTTTCATCCAGGTCATTTATGTACATCACAAACAGCAAAAGTCCTAGCACAAATCCCTGCAGAACACTATTAATTACATTTTTCCAGCTTGAATAAGCCCTTTCAACCGATAGATAGATAGATAGATAGATAGATAGATAGATAGATAGATAGATAGATAGATAGATAGATAGATAGATAGATAGATAGATAGATAGATAGATAGATAGATAGATAGATAGATAGATAGATAGATAGATAGATAGATAGATAGATAGATAGATAGATAGATAGATAGATAGATAGATAGATACTTTATTCATCCCCATGGGGAAATTCAACATTTTTTCCAATGTCCCATACACTTGTTATAGCAAAACTAATTATACAATACTTAACTCAGTAAATATATGATATGCATCTAAATCACTCTCTCAAAAAGCATTAATAATAGCTTTTAAAAAGTTCTTAAGTAGTTTACTTAATACATTGAGTCCTAACCCCGGCACTTTAACATATCTTACTCCTGGCGGTTGAATTGTAAAGCCGAATGGCATTGGGGAGTATTGATCTCTTCATCCTGTCTGAGGAGCATTGCATCGATAGCAACCTGTCGCTGAAACTGCTTCTCTGTCTCTGGATGGTGCTATGTAGAGGATGTTCAGGGTTTTCCATAATTGACCGTAGCCTACTCAGCGCCCTTCGCTCTGCTACCGATGTTATACTCTCCAGTACTTTGCCCACGACAGAGCCCGCCTTCCTTACCAGCTTATTAAGACGTGAGGTGTCCCTCTTCTTAATGCTTCCTCCCCAACACGCCACCACAAAGAAGAGGGCGCTCTCCACAACTGACCTATAGAACATCTTCAGCATCTCACTACAGACATTGAATGACGCCAACCTTCTAAGGAAGTACAGTCGACTCTGTGCCTTCCTGCACAAGGCATCTGTGTTGGCAGTCCAGTCTAGCTTCTCGTCTTACTCCCAGATACTTGTAGGTCTTAACCTGCTCCACACATTCTCCATTAATGATCACTGGCTCCATATGAGGCCTAGATCTCCTAAAGTCCACCACCATCTCCTTGGTCTTGGTGATATTGAGACGCAGGTAGTTTTAGTTGCACCATATCACAAAGTCCTGTATCAGTTTCCTATACTCTTCCTCCTGTCCATTCCTGACACACCCCACTATGGCCGTGTCATCAGCGAACTTCTGCACATGGCACGACTCCGAGTTGTATTGGAAGTCTGATGTGTACAGGGTGAACATCCCATGAGGGACTTTGTCAAAAGCCTTTTAAAATCTATGTAGATAACATCCACTGCCCTACCCTCATCAATCTCTCTCATCACCTTGTTAAAAGACTTATTCAAATTGTTAAGACACAACTTACCCACACAATGCCATGCTGGCTCTCCCTAATTAGGCCATGGGTCTCCAAATGCTCATATCCTATCCCTACGAATTTTCCCCATCAGCTACTAGGGACTTGTCCACCTTGATGCTCATTAGGAGACCCAACACTTCCTCCTCCCTGACCTCTAAATGCCTCCTGGGTACACAACAAATTCTTATAAACCACTTGCACAAAGGTCCCAGTTTATATTAGGGAAGTTGAAATTCCCCCATGACCACAACCTTAGTATTTTTCCTAAATCTGTTTACACATTTGTTTCTCAATGTTCCAGTGGTTATTGTGGGTTCTATAGTACCATCCCATGTGACTGCACTTTTCCTGTTCCTGAGTTCTACCCAAATGGACTCAGTGTCTCAACCCTCCATTATGTCTCCCTGAGTGCAGCTGTTACATTGTTCCTGATTAGTAGTGCAACTCCACCCCTCCTCCTTTTACCTCCTCCTCTATCTTTTCTAAAACTTCAAAGACCTGGCATTTCAAACATTCATTCCTGCCCCTCTCTCAACCAAGTCTTTGCAATGGCCACATCATAGTTCTATGTACTGATCCATGCTCCGTTCATCATTAAAGTACACAGTCTTCAAACTATCCATCCCATCATATTTCCATTTTGCCCTATCAATACCGTCCCTGACAACTACCTTTTTGTCCATTCCTTTACTTACGGACCTGGTGCTCCAGTTACCAGCACCCTGCAGATGTAGAATACACCTTCTGGTGCTACTTGGACATGTCTTCAGTGATGAACCCGGGGTCGTAGGATGTTTTGGTTCTTTAATCATCAGACACCCTCACCCGGGCGACCCAGCCGGGGGTGATCAGCCCCCGACTTGTGTCCAAGTGGCACACTAATCCATGGATCCCCCCTCCAGATCCACAGCCACCACAAGGCCTTTTCAGCAACCTCCAGAATGTTCTTGGTGACTCTTCTGCACTGCTGTCCTTTTACTCCATGGAGTTTAAGAGTCCACTTTAATGAATGGCCAGCAAAGCCCCAGCACCCAACGGTGACTGGCTCACAGTGAGCTCTCCAGCCATTGCTCCAACATCCTGCAATAAGATCTGTGCATTTAGCCCTCTTGCACTCGTTAGCCTCTTCAATCCGGTCTTCCCAGGGGACATGAAGTTCCAGCAGGACCACTTGCTTTGTAGACTCCAATATTAACACCATGTCTGGGTGGAGCGGAGTAGCTGCGATGATCTCTGGGAACTTGAGCTGTCTCCCTAGGTCGACTTTGAGCTGCCAGTCTTGTGCAGTGGCAAGAAGCCCGCTTGAGGAGCTAGGCCGATGTTGAGCCTTCTCCCCCACTATAATACAGGTGATGGACTGTTTGGGAGCGTGCTGCTTTGCTGTCTTGAATTGCTGTGCTGATTGCGTTCGCCACAGACCTTCGGACTTGGTCATGGCGCCAGCGGTATCGCTCTTCCCCCAAATCCTTCTGGCAGCAACTGAGGATATGCTCCAAAGTGCCCTTCTTCTGGCACAGTTGGCATGCCAGAGTGTTTGCCATGCCCCACCTGTGTAGGTTGGCTGGGCTTGGGAGAACGTCATAGACTGATCGGATGAGAAAATTGTGCGCAATGGTTCAGCTCCCCAGACCTCTGTCCAGGTGAACTGCGAGGTTCCACATGCTCCCACCTAGTCCTGGCGCCTTGTTTGTACATGCCGACCATCTTGCTATATCGTTCTTCCTCCACTTCTGCTCGTATCTCGTCCTGAACCAGTTGACACTTCTCCTTTCCGTGGGTTTTGTCGTGGCATGGTTTGGGAAAATAGCCCAGTCCCGCCCACCCCACCACCACAGTGCCCACCAAAATGCTGTGCCGCAGCCCTGCCCTCCGCTCTGTTGACAGCTTCCCATGCCTGCCACTTCCTTCTGGTCTTTACATGGATTCCTGCCAAAGTGACTTTAACATCAGAAGAGAGAGTCTCGGTACATCATAATCTCCCTGGCTCAAGTGACTTTGAATTCCTCTGATAGGCCGCTGATGGAATGCCCATACGGGGCAATGCTGCTTAAGGTCCGGGGCAGCTCCAACCGCCTCCGGAGAAACTGACTGATGGTCCTCTCTAGAGCCTCCCCTGTTGACATTGGCACCTAGTAGACTAGAAGGAGCCAGAGTAGCCTTGGCAAGACTCCGTGTTGGCATGTCCAGGCTTTGAATTTTCCTGGAAACCTCGATCTGTCAATCGCGGTGAGCAGGTTATCAAGTCGCTCCTGCAAAACTAGTTTAAAACCTCTTGAGAAACACTAGCAAACCTTCTGGACAGGATATTGGTTTCCCTCCAGTTCAGATGCAACC
Organism: Hemitrygon akajei; assembly: GCF_048418815.1. Classification (NCBI taxonomy): domain Eukaryota; kingdom Metazoa; phylum Chordata; class Chondrichthyes; order Myliobatiformes; family Dasyatidae; genus Hemitrygon; species Hemitrygon akajei. The sequence continues at coordinate 9,734,406 of NC_133146.1, forward strand.
TGTCTCTCTGGTACAGGCCCCACTTCCCCAGAAAAGGTACTAATGATCCGAGAACTTGAAACACTGCCCCTTGCACCATTTCCTCAGCCAGTCATCTGTGCAATTATCCCATTCCTACCTGTACTAGCCCATGGTACCAGGAGTAATCTAAAAATTACTCTCTTGGAGGTCCTCTCTTCAGCCTCTTTCCTAACTCCCTATAGTTACTGTGTAGGACCTCTTACCCTTTTCTGCTTATGTCATTTGTGCCAATGTGCACCATGATCTCTAGCTGGTCATCCTCCCCCTTCAGAATATCCTGCAGCTGCTCCAATACATCCCGGACCCTAACACCCGGGAGGCAACAGACCATCCCAATGTCTCTTTTGCAGACATGGAATCTTCTAACTATTGAGTGCTCTATCACTAGTGCACTGCCTGGCTTTACCCTTCCCTTCTGAGCCTCAGAGCTGGTCACAGTGCCACTAGCCTGGCTGCTGCCCACCACCCCTTCCCCCAAAGCAGAATCCAAAGAGGTATAATTGTTGCTGAGGGGAATGGCCATAGGGCAACACTACACTGATTAATTTATCCCCTCATCTCTCCTAGTGGTCACGCATCTACTGTCTTGAAAGCCTGTACTCTGGGTATGACCACCTTATGAGAAGTTTTATTTATAAGGCATTTAGCCTCCCGGATGATCTGACTGGTCCACTAAGAGCTGAAGTTGGATGCACTTCCCACAGATGTAGTCATCAGGAAAACCGTCAGGTATCCTGAATTCCCACATCTGTCAGTGAAACTTACACTTTTACCTGTCAAACTGAGGGCAACTTTGGGATTTCTGCAAGTGCATAGTTTAACATGGTCAATAATTCCTCCAGATGTCATTTTTGTTGTGATCCCCACTATCCAGGACACTCCAGCCCCTGTGGTGTCCATGGGTTCAGAAAATCTCAAGTAAGCCAATGGGTACATTGGCTTACAATGGGTCTCTCCACAGACACCCAGGCACTGATAACTTACTGGAAGAGGTACAAGCAGTTGATCTGAACTGATCCCTCAGGGATCATCCTGATTTGGTCAAGGAACAGATCAAAGAGACACCTGAATGATCCTCCGTTTTTCCTACATCAGGTGCAAAAAGGTCACAAGTGCAACTCCTTCAAATATAAAAAAGGGTACTGAAGCCTTTCATCTTCCATAGAAACATGAAACACAGATTCTTCTAGGTTTTAGAAGTGGCAAGTGGTTAGAAAATCAGTGAACCAAGGCAAAATCTGTTGCATGAGAATGTTCTGTGCAGTATCCTGCACCCTAATTCTCTGGTGTAAAAGGGACACGAGCCTCACATCCAAGAGCACCATTTGGGGCCTACGGTAGTATAGTATCTTCCAGGAGCTCTGATTTCCTCCCACAGCCCAAATACATACTAGTTAGTTAATTGGTCACTGGAAGTTGTCCTGTGATTAGGCTAGAGTTAAAAAGGTGGATTGCTGGGTGGTGTGGTTTGTTAGGCTAGAAGGACCTGTTCCATAATGCATCTCTAAGACTTCTCTCAGTGCCAGATTTCAGAATGGATCAGCATGTTGTGTCCAGATACAGATGAAGGTGATGAAATTAAAAGTGTGCAGGAGTCATTCATGTAAGAAATGCCTATATAAGGCACGGAGAGCAGCTACAAGACATGGCTTATGTTGGGTGGAACTGGATCCCAAGAAAGGTTTTAGGGTGTGGATCCAATGAACAATTCCAGCTTAGCAGTGGTTAGCTCAACGTTCGCATATTCTAGAGCCACTGTGACAGGTATGCCAGAGGCTTTTGCAATGTGCCTCAGTGCTAAACAGTTGGTTTCTCGCATATTTTGTTTGGTGGTTCGCCCTAGCGAATGTCTCAAACTCTGAAAATATTGCAGTAAAAGACAGATATCACATGCAGAGCAGTGCAGCTGATGTTTGACACTGGGAGCTCTGAGTCATCTGGGGGATGAACTTTGTCTCCTGTGGATGGCAGCTGGGAGTTGATCCATGTAAGATACCTCTGCATATTTTGAAGGTGTAGAGTCACCACCTGGGTATGAATGCAGAACAACTGAACAACTGCCTCAAATGGAAGACTACCTTTTTTAAGTGTCTCTCTTGGCCCTTAAAACATTCATTCATAGGAACAAGTTCCCTGTAGCTACTCTACCTAAACTAATCATACATCAATCAAATTATCTCAACTTCCTGTGCTCCACAGAGAACAGCTCAGTTCTAAACTTTAGACTACTTTCATAATTGAGCACATATGACACAGAGAATGTTCATATTAGTATCTGCTATAAATTCCCTTAGACAATATACAGTAGGTGTAGGAGTAGGCCACTCGGCCCTTCTAGCCAGCACCGCCATTCACTGTGATCATGGCTGATCATACACAATCAGTATCCCGTTCCTGCCCTCTCCCCATATCCCTTGACCCCGCTATCTAAAAGAGCTCTATCTAACTCTCTCTTGAAAGAATCCAGAAACATGGCCTCCACTGCCTTCTGGGGCAGAGCATTCCACATATCCACCACTCTCTGGGTGAAAAAGTTTTTCCGCATCTCTGTTCTAAATGGCCTACCCCTTATTCTTAAACAGTGGCCTCTAGTTCTGGACTCACCCATCAGCGGGAACATGCTTCCTGCCTCCAGCATGTCCAATCCCTTAATAATCTTATATGTTTCAATCAGATCCCCTCTCATCATTCTAAATTCCAGTGTATACAAGCCCAGTCACTCCAATCTTGCACTTAGAAACCATTTATAACCTATACTATGTCTAGAGTCTCTGGAGCCCCAGGCAGTGCCTGTATTATACAGGATCCATTTGAAAGAGCTGTCCACAATCTGATTTTTACAGGTTTTCTACAACTACCCATATTCTATTGCACTACATATACTTGTTATTTTTTTACTTCATGTTCACTCTAACACTGATTATTAGATTGATTGTCACTATGCTTAATGAACAAGTTGGCACCTTAGCTTAAAAAAGCACCATGGCTGATACATCCAAAGAGCCATAAGTTCTTGGCCAACGCATTTCTATTACTTAACAACAATAATATTATAGCAATCATAAACATTCCAAAATTATACAAATTTATGCTCATAATTACTGTAAATCTCCAAGTCACTACATAAGCATAAAAAATGTAATCATGGTTAACTATTTTGCCTATTGTTAGTGCATATGGTATAGTTTCTCTATGTACAGTATCAACAAGCTATTGAGACATCTGCGGTAACAAATTTGATAATCTGTTAAAGAAAACACTGTTCTGTTTACACATTCTTAAGTTATAAGTTTTAAAATATATAAACATATCAATTACAGAATTGTGAAAGCGCTTTAATCTTAACTGATACCTTGTAATAGGTAAATAACATGGTACATTCTAAACTACTTCTGCTGCTTAGCAATTGCACTACATGCCTTATGCTCAAAGGATCTTGTTTATCATAACACAATATATCAAAGCTGGTGTATATATTTCTGTGCGGTGATACCTAACAATTGCCTAACAACCACTGCAGCTCAAAGCAGAGTACAACTCCCATCAACATTACGACGTATTTAATTGATGGTAGTGAACTTATTTTAAAGTAGTCCAGAACATTAGCACGTTTAGTTGTTATGGCCAATATAGCTGGATCTGCCACAAAAACGACTTGCAATTTTTAATCAGTCAATCCAAACAACAGATACAGGGCTCCAGTCAGGTAGGAGGACTGTAGTCTGGTGACATTAGCAGCATCTAAAGTAAAAGACACAATGTTACTCATTTCTGTGGTACAGGCAGTCTCCGGGTTACGAACGAGTTCCGTTCCTGAGTCGGATTTGTACGCAAGTCAGAACAAGTACATCCAGTATTATTTAGCGTCACTTAGTCAAATGTTTGTTTTAGTATATAGTATATATTTTACCTTTCTATGCATATAAAACACTTAAGAAACATATGTATTCCAATAATTAAACCACTGCGTTGCTTAGTAATAATTGTAGCTTTCATCGGGGCAGGGCCTTTCACATGCTCCATTATTCTTACTTTATCCTTTAAAATTGTTCTGATCGTTGACCAATTGTAGCCTAACGCTTTTCCAATGACTGATGATGTTTCACCTCTTTCCAAATGCTTTATTATTTCCACTTTATTTTCAATTGTGATCGCTTCCCGTCAACGGAACAGAAACACTGTGGCCAGTGGGTCCCGAGCTCCGCCGAGTCCTAAGGACCACCGCACTGAATTCCCCAGGTCCTAAAGTCCACCACACTGAGACAGATTAAATGGGACAAGTGGGGGCTGTGCTGGGTTTGGGTATTTCATCCTCCACAATATTCCGCGTGGGAATTTAAACTGGAGGTGGCAGTGTTTTTTTTAATGAAGTCAAGTTGCAAGTTTGACGTCAACCTGGCATGGATGGAGAGCGCGTTCGGAAGCGATCTGTCACTGGATCGAACTCAGGAACCTCCGTTCTTGAGCCCGGCACTGATCTCACTGCGCCACCAGCTGACCAGAAAAGGTGGGGGGGGGGGGGGGGTCAGGATGAATCTTGCAGGAAAAATTTAAGCCAAATACAAAGTTACACACTCAACACAGTGTGAACAGCAGCGACTTAAAATGTTGGACAGCGTCGCGATCCGACTTAAAATAGCGGACGGTGTTCTCCTTCCTCGGTTCATAAGTACGAGTTGTTCGTAAGTCGGACGTTCGTAACTCGGGGACTACCTGCATTCCTCAAATCCTCCTGTTCCTTCCACGGAAGCATCAAAAGCCTGAAGCAAACAGTAACAATTTAAATTGATGAATGGTGAGTAAAGCAACAAATCTATCCCATTTCCTCCACCTTCAATTCCAAGTGTTCAGTGCCATCCTCGATACACCTGCTCCAACGGGTTGTCACCTTTTGCAGACAGAACTCAACACCAGCTTTCGGCCCCACATCCTTTCTGGTGTATGACATGCCATTGTGCACCTTTAAATGTCTGCTTCTTCCTCTGCTTCATACCAAGATTTATTTAATATCTTAATCGTTTTCAAACTCCATTAAGCTGTTTTAAATATGAATGGCTGCTTTATGGTTACCTCAGGGTTTGGACTAAACAGCAATGTCAATTCAGGTTAATAGCAAATGAATATACACAATATTACCTGCTAATTCTTGCTATGCTATGTAAAAGATCTATTTAAGTGTTATAAATCTTTTCAACTCACATCATTTAAGAAATAATATGAAGCCCCAATGTACTGGACTATTCATTTACTGGTTTAACAACTCACAATGTTGTAACTGCTTTAAAACATGACAGTTTCCAATTAACTCAGAATATAGGATAAGTTGCACATAACATTAGTTCAAAGAAGTCGACTTCTTCCAAAGTTTGTACACACTCAGAGGCATCCACACAATTTCATTAAAAATGAATACAAAATACATAAATTATGTGCAACTTGTCATAATTCAACAAAACAATCTGATCCCGAGCAAATGCTAAACCGATGCTTATTACTTGAATCAGAAACTCATTTAGCCTTTATCCATGCTTACATCATGCTGCAGACAGGATTAGCTTTAATATGACATATACTTTTCCACAAAACTGCTTTAAAATAAACTTACTTTACAGAATATCTCAGAGAATTTTAGCAAAATCACTGAAAAAATTGGAACTGAAGGCCATAGAGCTTTGTTACAGCTAATAAACGAGTGAACAAACAGAACTTGAAAATTCTTATCTTTGAACCAGAGAGGGGGGGGAATAACTTGAAGACTCATTCAGATGAAAGTTTGATGATTCAATGTGGAAAAAGCCAAAAAACATGATAACTGTACTTTTAGTCAAAAGTCCCCATGCTTCAAGGGGATCTGCACCCAAATTATATGCATATCCATTGGAGAATAAAGAGGTAACTCCAGGTCAAAATGTCAGAACATTTTTATTTGCAATTCCATGATTCAACACAGGATTTCTTGACCTATCCTATCTTTTTGTTATATTACATATGTTGATCTCATCCAACTGCTCCTACTTTTTCTTCTAAGTGTGTACTTCTAATCATTTTGAACTAAAATATTAAAAAGTACCTTTCAAACATCTGGCACTTTCAGCAATTGGTAGGTGACAAGATGGGTCACATTGAGAATTTCATAAGTTGAAAAATACACCTGCTATTGCTCTTATTATACAAGTAACACATTACAAACTCAGCAAAACAAATCCTCAGCTCTAAACGGTTAATGAAACTCACATGGATTTCTAGGAATAAAGAAGGGAGGCAAATCTAAACATAAAAGCTTTAAGGTTTTGAATCCAATTGAACTAATTAGAGCCCAAAATCTCTGTCGTAAGCTGTTACTCTGTTTACATACTTCTTTGCAGTAATTTGGTGCATTTGTTTAAAACAAAAATCACTTTAGTCTCTATTTTTATCAAGAACTTTTACCTCCATATTTTAAAATTGACTGTATTTGAAAGTACACAACATCTATAACTAATCCAAAAGGCTGATAATCTTCATTTGTTGTAACATCATTTAAATAACTGCACATACAAAACACTGGAGGAACTCAGCAGGTCAAGCAGCTATAGAGAGATATAACTATTGTTATGTACCCCTAGGGTTCATATTTTCGGTGGACAACCACTTTAAAATGTCTGGAGAATGAGTCTGGCTTTTGGACGCTGTGCTGCTAATAAGAGAGAGAAGAAGGGGGGGGGCGAGGCATCCTACACAGATGACAGAGAGAGACACACACACATAATTTAGTATTATGGCTTCTTCACTGATTATTTACCTTTGCTACAAGGACACTCTTCTTTGCTCATTGACATTCTTGCTGAGACAGTAGGGAGTGGCCCAGTTTGATGGACGTAGACATGGTCAGTTGATGGATGGCTGGTACCCCAGCAGGGGAGATAAAAGGCAGGTCTGCTGAGACACAAGCAGATACACCACAGGACAGTGAAAGAGCATTGTGCATCCACAGGAAGGTGGGGGTTTGGAGGATTAGTTCGGGGGAATCGATCAGAGGCTCACAGTGTATGAAGGCAGACCGGTGGGGGCTTGTGTGTGTGTGTGTGTCCACTCTTGCCTGGGTGACGGGCTCACCACTGAAGAACAGTCTGGCTGGGAACGGAGGGGTCACAGTCAGTGACCGCAGCAGCATTACAGGACAAGAAGACAACGGAAGGTTTGCCTGCTGCAACTGCTCACCTCTCTTTCTCTCTCCAATGGTACAACAGCAACTACCTCGACTTAGACTGAACTGAACTGAATTCTGCATCATCTTAAGACTATTCATTTACCCCTAGACTTCGATAGAGCTTGGTTGATTCCTATTTCTACACTTCCGTAGATATCATTGCTAACCTGTTTTTTACATATATATACACATTTTTATTGTACTGTATTACTTAGTTTACTAATAAACACTTTTAGTTACAGTATCACCAGACTCCAACGTATCACTCCATTTCTGCTGGTTTGGTAACCCGGTCATGGGGTACGTGACACTATGAACAGTTGGCATTTTGGGCCAGGACCATTCATCAGAATATTTCAATAATATTTCTTAGGAAAATAGAAGTTAGCTCTGGACACTAGTTCTAATTGTCACAAGTAATTGTCACCTGAATTCCGCATTATGGAATAAAATTATATAAATTGATAGTGACCTATGTAAGGGAAATCTCAAACAAAACTATTATGTATCACTTAAAATTCTCTCAAAATATGGAGCTTTATCGCTTTAGCTCTAACCCAATTCACCTGCTGCCATGTGTTTCAATACTGAACAGTCATGACATAGATGATACCAATATAACAGTTTTCAACATGAGTAGAAAACTGACATACAAAATAAACAGCATACTGTGGCAATATCACATGTCATATGTAAGAACGTGATTGGACAGAGCTATGAGCATGCGCAGAAATGACAGAATGATCTAGAAGCACAGCAGTGTTAAACGTTGTTGCTGTTAAATAAAAGTTCTAGTTATGTTCTTCCAGAATATGGTTTGTTCTTTGTAATCCACGGTACGCATCAAGAACACAACATGGTGTCAGAAGTCGGTCTGGAAGAATAATTCATTTTTCTAACACGGGAGAAGCGAAGATAATCGAAAAAAAGCGCAAACTTTTTCGTTGTTTGCTAACAGCTTTAAGAATGGAAGTTTTGTAATCGCTGAAAACACTTCAGCTGACTGTGAACGTAGCTGAAAACTAGAAAAGATTTAAACAGCGTTTTGAAATGTGTTTATCGGCGATCAGAGCAGAAAATAAATTGGAAAAAACGAGAGCTGCAATTCTACTCCACGTGATTGGTGATGACACAATTGAGGTATATAACAATTTTACTTTTGAGCATGGAGATATTTTGAATTTAAAAGCAATAATCAACAAGTATGAAGCATTTTGTATACCAAAGTGCAATGTGACATATGAACAGTACAAATGCTTTGCATCCAAGCAAAAAGCTGGTCAAACGATTGATCAATTTGTTACAGAATTGAGAAATCTCAGTAAAACATGTGAGTTTGCAGAGCTTACAGACCCTCTCATTAAAGACAGAATTGTTTGCGGCATTCTGGATAATGGTCTGACAGAAAGACTGTTAGAACAAGATTTGAATTTGGAAAAAGCTGTGGCACTCTGCAAAGCTTCAGAGACCATGATGTCACAGGCTAAAGAGCTTTTTATCAAGAATGGCAGCGTAGACGCTGTAAAGTGCGAACATATTAGAAAAAGTAATGAAGCCACAACGAAACTGACGGAGAGCAAGACATCATCTGAAAGAAAAAAACTTTGTGATCGCTGTGGATGGCAGCACCGACCTAAAAAGTGTCCAGTGTATCGGAAAGTGTGCAACAACTGTGGTAAAAGTAATCATTTTTCACACTGTTGCAGAAGTAGAAAGGAAATAAAACACGTAAATGCAGTGCTTGAAAATGAACGTGAGGAATTTCACACAGATGTGCCTTGTGAAAACAAACAAAGTAAGAATGACTGGACTATGTCATTGCAAGTGAACCAAAACATTATTCTGTTTAAATTGGATACTGGAACACAAGTAAATGTTCTTGCAGAATCTGAGTTTAATGCATTAAAGCCAAGACCAAAGTTACATCAGACAAATATAAAAGTGACTGGGTATTCAGGTGCAGACACTCCAGTTAAAGGAACAACACGTACAAAAGCTGGATGAACTCAGCAGGCCGGACAGCATCCGTTGAAATGAGCAGTCAACGTTTCGGGTCGAAACCCTTCGTCAGGACTGAAGAAGGAGGGGGCAAGGGCCCGATAAAGAAGGTGGGGGAAGGGTGGAAGGTGCCATGTGAAAAACCAATCAGAGGAAAGATCAGCGGGTGGGGGAGGGGAAGCAGGGAGGGGATAGGCAGGAGAGGTGAAGAAGGAATGTAAGGGGAAAGCACTATGGGTAATAGAAGGCGGCAGAATCATGAGAGAGGTGATAGGCAGCTAGAAGAGGAGGCAGAGTGAAAGTGGGATGGGGGAAGGGAGAGGGAGGGAATTACTGGAAGCTGGAGAACACAATGTTCATGCCAAGGGACTGGAGACTACCCAGATGGTATATGAGGTGGTTCTCCTCCAACCTGAGTTTGGCCTCATCATGGCAGTAGAGGAGGCCATGTATGGACGTATCCAAATGGGAATGTGAAGCAGAGTTGAAGTGGGTGGCAACCGGGAGATCCTGTCTGTTGTGGCGGACGGAGCGTAGATGCTCGACAAAGCGGTCCCCCAATCTGCGTTGGGTCTCGCCGATGTAGAGGAGGCCGCACCAGGAGCACTGGATGCAATAGATGACCCCAATAGACTCACAAGTGAAGTGTTGCCTCACCTGGAAGGATTGTTTGGGGCCCTGAATGGTGGCAAGAGAGGAGGTGTAGGGACAGGTGTAGTACTTACGCTTGTAGGGATAAGTACCAGGTGGGATATCTGTGGGGTGGGACGTGTGGACCAGGCAGTCACAGAGGGAATGATCCCTGCGAAAAGCAGAGAGGGATAGAGAGGGAAAGATGTGCTTAGTGGTGGGGTCCTGTTGAAGATGGCAGAAGTTACGAAGGATAATAAGCTGGATCTGGAGGCTGGTGGGGTGGTAGGTGAGGACAAGTCCTCCCTGTTATGGTGACGGGAGGATGGGGTGAGGGCCGAAGTGCGGGAAATGGAGGAGATGCGGGTGAGGGCATCATTGATGATGGCAGAAGAGAAACCACGATTCTTAAAGAAAGAGGACATTTGAGATGTCCTGGAATGGAAAGCCTCATCCTGGGAGCAAATGCGGCGGAGACGGAGGAACTGGGAATAGGGATCTTCAGAGACTTGATCAGAAGGTAGGCGTTGATCTGTTTGTAACTGACAACAAAGAATATCTATTAATAACAGATTACTATTCCTTGTATCCTGAAGTGTGTAGTTTGGATAGAACAGCAGAGAATGTAATTACATGCATGAAATCAGTTTTTTCCAGACATGGTGTATTTGATGAAGTTTTCACAGACAATGGTCCACAATTCAATGCTGAAAGCATGACATTTTGCTCAGAAATTGGGCTTTGTTCATACAACATCTAGTCCATTTTTCCTCCCGTCCAATGGATTGGTTGAGAAGTTGGTAGGAATTATCAAGAAACTGATACACAAAGCAAAAGATAGTGGAGGTAATTTTTATAAAGCTTTGTTAGCCTATAGTAGTACTCCACTTGAATGTGAATTTTCATCTGCTCAGCTCTTGATGGGATACCATTTGAGATCCAATCTGCCAATAAATGAGCCTTCTGAGAACAGAGGAAGGTGAACAAGTGAAACAATGGTAAGATGAACACAACGCAAAGCAGAAAACATACTTTGCCAGATGTTCTCATCCAATACCTGAGCTGCACCAAGGAGATGGAAGTGAGGATACAAGACAAAATGAACACATGGACACAGAAAGCTACAGTACTTGAAGAAGTACAACCCAGATCGTACATGGTCCAAACAGAAGAAGCAGTGTTAAGAAGAAATCCCAAAGACTTCAAGAAAGACCCAACTTCAGAGTTTCCACTAACTGATGCAGACCAGACGAAACATAAAAATAACAACGAAACACAAGAACTGTGTGAACCACTTAGAAGGTCTACTCGTGTTCGTAAACCCCCAGAGGCTGATAGAGACATGTTAAATTATGCATTTGTTTTGATTAATGTTACTAATTGTTTTTCTTTTTAAGGAAATAGTGATATCACATGTCACGTGTAAAAACGTGATTGGACGGAGCTATGAGTATGCGTAGAAATGACAGAATGATCTAGAAGCGTGGCAGTGTCAAACGTGGTTGCTGTTTGCTGTTAAATAAAAGTTCTAGTTATGTTCTTCCAGAGTATGGTTTGTTCTTAGTAACCCACGGTACATATCAAAAACACAACACATACCAAAATCCAAAATTTAGTAATTTGCTCAGAAATTGAGTACTCTTGCCAAACCATAAACAGTTGAACAAAATCTACAAATTCACTGTTAAAACAAAGATTAAAAATTTTATTTTCTGCTGAACACTGAAGCAGAGCCAACTGTAGGCAAATGTTTGTGCAGGTTTCAATTTTATCAGTAGAGATCTTGTATCAACAGATAGTGAACAAATAATTACACCAGAATAGTACCATGCTACAAAAGGAAATCTTCTAAATGGAAGATAACGCAACAGATTTTACAATGCAAGAGAATACACTAAAGGCCCAGTGTAGCAATTTATCTTGAGACAATTCAAAAAATAGCTTATCTAATTTTAAACATTCCTAAAATGAAAGTTATTTCCATCACTAGTGAAACAAAGTTAAACCCATATTGATCACAATATTAAAATTTACAAGAATTCTAATCACCCCGCTCCAGTGAATATTTTTCAATTAATCTGTCCAAGTCAACTTTCTGTATTATTTTCCGTGTTATCGCACTAGCTCAACAGTCACTTACTTTCAAACATTCAATGCTCCAATAATCATCTCCTTCAGATTGTCACCTTGCTACATATTTACCAGCAAGATACAAACTAATTGTCACATCTACTGACAGCAGATTTCTTCATTAAGTTCAGAAGCTTTTGAAAGATCTACAAACTTGAAAACTTCTAAATACAGTGGATTCTTGTTAATTGGGCCATCAGTGAAAAAATGTTTGTGAACCCTTTGCAATTACCTGATTTTCTGCATTACTCATAAAATGTAGTCCAAGACACAATAATAGACTATCACAATCTTGGCTAATAACACACAAACAATTGTACTTTTCATGTATTTACTGAACACAAATTTATGTGATCCCTTGTTTTTAATATCTGGTAGAACCTCCTTTACTAGCAATAACCTCCACCAAATGTTTCCTGTAGCTGCTGATCAAACTTGCACAATGACGAGGAGGAATTCTGGACCTTTTTCCATACAAAACTGTTTCAGTTCATCAATATTTGTGGGATACCTTGCATGAACAGTCCTCTTCAGGTCATGCCACAGCATCTCAATTGAGTTAAGATCTAGACTCTGATTTCTTCTTTATAAACCATTCCATTGATTTACTCTTGTGTTTCAGATCACTTCGTTGCATCATCCAACTTCTATTAAGCTTCAGATGATGGACTCTGACATTCTCGGGTAAAATGTCTTGATATAGTTTTGCATTCATTGTTCCCTCAACAATTGCAAGCTGTTTAGGCCCTGAGGTGGCAAAGCAGCCCCAAACCATGATGCTCCTTCCACCGTGCTTCAGTTAGGATGAGGTTTTAGTGTTGGTGTGCAGTGCCCTTTTCCTTCCAAACACAGCGGTGTGCATTTTTGCCAAAAAATTAAACTTTTGTCTCATCTGTCCACAGAATATTGTCCCAAAAGCACTGTGGAATATTCAGGTGGTCTTTTGCAAGCTTGAGATGGGCTATGTTTTTTTTGAAGAGCAGTGGTTTCCTCCATGGTGAATTCCATGAACACCATTCTTGTTCAGTGGTTTTCTTATTGTAGACAGAGGAACAAGACTGTAGCAAGTTCCAGTGATTTCTGCAGGTCTTTTGCTATTACCCTTAGATTCTTTTTCACCTCCTTCAGCATTGTATTGTATGATCTTTGCAGAGCACCCATTCCCAGGGAGAACAGCAACAGTACTGAATTTCCTCCACTTGTCGTCAATTTCTCTTACTGTGGACTGATGAACACTCAGTTCTTCAGAAATGTTTTTGTAGCCTTTTCCAGCTTCATACATCTCTACTATTCTTCTTCTTCTAAAGTCCTCTGAAAGTTGTTTTGATCGAGACATGGTGCACACAAACAGATCTTTCTTGAGAAGAACAGGCTCTGTCAGTAACGTGACTTTGTCTTTTTTTTTTAAATATAGAGGAGCGCACCTCTACAACCCACACCTCCAATCTCATCTCACTGATTGGAACACCTGACTCCAAATAACTTTTGTAGAAGGCATTACCCCAGAGGTTCACATACTTTTTTGAACCTAGACTGACTGTTTAAACTGACAATACATTCAATTATTTGTGTGTTGTTTGTTTAGGCAGGTTGTATTTGTCTATTATTTTAACTTAGATGAAGATCAGACCACATTTTATGAGTAATTAATGCAAAAAAACCCAGGTAATTGCAAAGGGTTCACAAACTTTTTCATGCAACTATATGCCCCTTAATTGGGGCAGGAGATTGTTACAGAACAGTTTCCGACTAGCATCAGATACATCCACTTGTATAGCAGTTAAGATACTACACCAGATTTTAAGTGAACAGTTTTTAAAATAGTGTCAGTTGTGTGTGTTTGTGAGCAGCAATTTTTGACACTGTTGTATACTACATACATACATAATAAACGTACTTTGATTCTTTGAAAGTTGGCGAGAAATAAGCAGTAAGATACTTCAGAACTGTTTTCCTTACTGTGGTTTCAAGCATTCAGGCTTGGACATGCCAGAAACAGCTATGAGTGAAAATGAAACAATTTCACTACTTCAAAAAGTTAAAAACTATGGAGAATTTGAGGGATGCAATCATTAATAACATTGTATGAAGACAGTCCAATATCTGTACTAGATGTCTATGCAGATTTTGTTTATTTACAGTCAAAAGAACATATCAACCGTGGAATTCATCTGGTTAAGTATTAGGAACTAATACAGTTTTTCATACTGCAGTACTATTGGTAGTGTTTCATTTTGTTCTGTATTTAAATATATACTGTAATTTGCTACTAGTTTTGTTAATATCTTTTTCACCATTTCCATTAAACTTTGGCTAATAGGGGCAGCCACTTAATTGGGTCAAAATGTTCCTGTCCCAATGTGTCCCAAATAACCGGAATCCACTATACATATAATTGTAATCCGAAGTCATCTGCAATTTGGAGTCTTCAAACTTTAGTGCCATTAATTTTCTATACAATGGTGTTAAAGTCACAATTCTATAAATCTTACTATCCAATTTTCATCATCTGCATTAATCAATACAATTTCAGGATTTAGAAAGAACAAAATCAATGGATTACAGCTAAATTATGATGCCTGTAGGGAAGGAAGACTGCGATACAAACCAGTAAAAGCAAAGCTCAAGATTCACATCAGAAAGTTGATATAATAGTACAGTTATAACAAAACAAGTTGTTCGAATCAGATTTGATATCACTGACACGTCATGAAATTTGTTAACTTAGTGGCAGCAGTAACTGCAATACATGATAATATAGAAAAACTGAATTACAGTAAATATATATCTAAAATTGCTAAATAAGTAGTGCAAAAACAGAAATAAAGTAATGAGGTAGTACCCATGGACTCAATGCCAATTCAGAAATCAAATGGCAGAAGGAAAGAATTATTGGTGTGTGCGCCTTCAAGCTTCTGTACCTCCTTCCTGATCGTAACAATGAGAAGAGGGCACTTCCTGGGTGTTAGGGGTCCTTAATGATGGATACTGCCTTTCTGAGGCATCACTTCTTGAAGATGTCTTGGATACTGCAGAGACTAGTGTCCATGATGGAGCTGACTAATTTTACAACTCTCTGCAGCTTACATTGATTGTGTTTGCTGCAGCCCCACCCCACCCCCAGACCAGACAGTGATGCAGCCAGTCAGAATGTTCGCCATGGTACATCTGTAGAAATTTGCGAGTGTTTTAGGCGACATACCAAATCTCCCCAAACTCCTAATGAAATGTAGTCACTGTCTTGCCTTCTTTATGGCTAGATCGATATGTTAGGTCCAGGTTAGGTCCTCTGAGATCTTGACACTTCTGATTCCTCTATGAGGATTGGTTTGTGTTCCCTCGTCTTGCCCTTTCTGAAGTCCACAATCAGCTCTTTAGTCTTACTGATGTTGAGTGCAAGGTTGTTGCTGTGACACCAACTGAACCTGCTGGTGCATCTCACTCCTATATGCCCTCTTGTCATCATCTGAAATTCTGCCAACTCAGTCAGCAAATTTATAGATGACATTTGAACTGTGTCTAGCCTCACAGTCATGGGTATAGAGAGAGTAGAGCAGTGCACCAAGCATGCATCCCCAAGGTGCACCAGTGTTGTTTGCCAGTGAGGTGAAGATGTTAGTTCCAATCCACACAGGAAGTCGAGTTGCAGGGGGAGGTACAAAGGCCCAGGTTATGTAGCTTTTCGATCAGGAATGATGGTGTTAAACACTGCGCTGAGGTCCATGAACAGCATCCTGACATCAGTTTTGTATTCTCCAGGTGATCCAAGGTCATGCAGAGAGCCAATGAGATTGTATCTGCCATAAGCCTATTGAGGCGACAGGCAAATTGCAGCGGGTCCAAGTCCTTGCTGACGCAGAAGTTGATTTTAGCCATGACCAACATCTCAAAGGACTTCATCACCATATATGTGAGTGCTATTGGATAGCAGTTAAGACAGTTCACACTGCTCTTTTTGGGCACTGGTATAATTGTTATCCTTCTGAAGCAGGTGGGGACTTCCAACTGTCACAGAGAAAGACTGAAACTGTCTTTGAAGATTACCGCCCGTTAGTTGGCACAAATTTTCAGAGCCTTACCAGGTACCCCGTCGCGGCCTGCTGCCTTGTAAGGTTTCACCTTCCTGAAAGACAGCCTGACGTCAGCCTCCAAGACAGAAATCACAGGATCACTAGCTGCTGCAGGGATCCTCATAGCTGTGATTTTATTCTCCCTTTCAAATCAAGTCCAAATCAACATTTACTCTTCAATCAACATCACAAAATAAACACAGGTAACTATTTATGGGAGCGTGCTGAGTTCACATTAGTTACATATGTTTCATACATTACCACAGAGACTGTACTTCAAACATTTTATTGTCTGCAAAACACTATGAGATACTCTATGGTCAAATTAAATAAATGTAAGTCTCTTTTCTCTTAAAAGACAAATTATGCAAAGAGTGTAAATTAAGATAAACATTTCTACAAGTGCCTTAAAATCAAAACTTTAAATGTAAGTTCTGTTCAGCACTCAAACAAAAACACTGCACTGAACAGCTTTCATGCATTAAAATTGTACATCATTTTAAAATATTTTGCATAATTTTTTTAAGAAACTGAAAAGTATTAGTTAGTCAAATACATAACTTTTGATATTTCTATATTATTAGATTAAGGAGCACATCCTCATTTGTACAAGATGTCACTGAAACAACCATGCTGCATGGACAACAGATTGCTGTCTATATCATTCTGTCCCAGTTTGCATACTGGCTTCTGTATCACAGGCAGCTGAGACACAAGATCAATGGACGACCAATGGAGGGCCTCATGGAAGAAAAATTTAAATCACTAACAAGAGATGTTTCATGAGGGAGGTAACCCCGTAAGAGGGTCAATTATACACACACACATATATACACATACATACATACATACACTCATATATATACACATACATACATACACACGCAAAAATTTGGGCACCTCGGTCAAAATTTCTGTTACTGTGAATAGCTTAGCGAGTAAAAGATAGCCTGATTTCCAAAAGGCATAAAGTTAAAGATGACACATTTCTTTAGTATTTTAAGATTACTTTTTTATTTCCATCTTTTACAGTTTCAAAATAACAAAAAAAGGAAAAGGGCCTGAAGCAAAAGTTTGGGCACCCTGCATGGTCAGAACTTAGTAACACCCCCTTTGGCAAGTATCACAGCTTGTAAACGCTTTCTGTAGTCAGTTAAGAGTCTTTCAATTCTTGTTTGGAGGATTTTCACCCATTCTTCCTTGTAGAAGGCTTCTAGTTCTGTGAGATTCTCAGGCCATCTTGCATGCACTGCTCTTTTGAGGTCTATCCACAGATTTTTGATGATGTTTAGGTCAGCAGACTGTCAGGGGCATAGCAAAACCAACAGCTTGTACCTCTTGAGGTAGTCCATTATGGCTTTTGAGGTGTGTTTAGGATCATTATCCTGTTGTAGAAGCCATCCTCTTTTCATCTTCAAATTTTTTTTTTAAAAAACAGACAGTGTGATGTTTGCTTCCAGAATTTGCTGGTATTTAATTGAATTCATTCTTCTCTCTACCATTGAAATGTTTCCCATGCCACCGGCTGCAACACAAACCCAAAGCATGATTGATCCACCTCCGTGCTTAACAGTTGGAAAGGTGTTCTTTTCATGAAATTCTGCACCTTTTTTCTCCAAACATACCTTTGCTCATTGCAGCCAAAAAGTTCTATTTTAACTTCATCAGTCCACAGGACTTGTTTCCAAAATACATCAGGCTTGTTTAGATGTTTCTTTGCAAACTTTTGACACTGAATTTTGTGGTGGGGGTGCAGGTAAGGTTTTCTTCTGACTGTTCCATGAAGGTCCTATTTGTTCAAGTGTTGCTGCACTGCTAAATCTTCCTGAAGGTCTTTTGCAGTCAAATGGGGGTTTTGATTTGCCTTTCTAGCAATCCTACGAGCAGTTCTCTCGAAAAGTTTTAATTACATTATGAACTGAGGAAATGGCTACCTGAAAATGCTTTGCTATCTTCTTATAGCCTTCTCCTGCTTTGTAGGCATCATTTATTTTAATTTTCAGATTGCTAGGCAGCTGCTTAGAGGAGCCCATGGCTGCTGATTGTTGGGACAAGGTTTGAGGAGTCAGGGTATTTATAAAGCTTTAAACTTTGCATCACCTGGCCTTTCCTAATGATGACTGTGAACAAGCCATAGCTCTAACAAGCTAATTAAGCTCTGAGACCTTGGTAAAAGTTATCTGAGAGCTCAAATCTCTTGGGGTGCCCAAACTTTTGCATGCCACTGTATACCTACACATACATTCACACACACACACACACACACACACACACACATATATACATACATATACACACACGCACATACATACACACATACATATATACACATACACACACAAACATATATATGTGTATGTACACACACACACACAATTCAAATATTCCCTGGAACAGGACATAATAATTTTTCCAAGGAGATATGAAGAAACTTAAAACATAGGTGAGAAAATGAAAATAAATAATTGCAGTAGACAAAGTGAATTAAATAAATTATAAATTCAGTGCACTCAGGTTAATTGGAAAACATCAGGACCAGTATATTTTGGCCCAATTAAGCAGCTGTCCCAATAAGTCTAATTTTCTTGAGGATGTGATCCTTAATCCAATAATACAGAAATATGAAAAGATATCCATTTGACTAACTAGCACTTTTGAATCTGTCAAAAAGGTATATTTTTATACCTTTTATACCTGAGAAGCAGGACCTCCCAGGTAGTAATTTCTGAATTGCCAGTGAGGGTAGGAACAGGATGATTTGGCAAATAAATGCATGGCTGAGAAACTGGTGCAGGGGGCAGGGCTTCAGCTTCTTGGAGCATTGGAAACTTTTCTGGGGGAGGTATGACCTGTTCAAAAGTGACGGGTTGCAACGGAACCCGAGGAGAACCAATATTCTCATGGGCAGATTCGTTGGAGCTGTTGGGGAGGGTTTAACCTAATTTGGCAGGGGGATAGGAACCAGAGTGAAGGGATTCAGGATAGGACAGATGGTTAAAAAAGTAAAAATAGCATGCAGTCAGACTGTGAGGAAGGGCAAGCAGGTGATGGAACTTAGTTGCAGCCAAAAGGCTGAGTATGAAAACATTAGGGATGCAGAATCAGAAAGGATGGCAAATACAGTACTCAAGGTGTTATATCTAAATGCACATAGTATAAGAAATAAGGTGGATGATCTTGTTGCACTATTATAGATTGCCAGGTATGATGTTGTGGCCATCACCAAATTGTAGCTGGAGGATGGTTGTAGTTGGGAGCTGAATGTCCAAGGTTACATGTTATATTGGAGGTATAGGTAGATAGGCAGAAAGGGCAATGTGACTCTACTAGTAAAGAATGGCAGCCTTTACGTATGTATCCTTCAAGTATGTTAAAAATAAATGAGAAATGAGAGCGGACATAGGTCCACTAGAAAACGAGGCAGGAGAAATCATAATGGGGACAAGGAGATGGATGATGAACTAAGTGAGTATTTTGTGTTAGTCTTCACTGTGGAAGATACTAGCAGTATGCCTGATGTAGCGTGTGAAGGAAGAAAAATGGATACAGTTACTATTACAAGAGAGAAGGTGCTCAAAAAGCTAAAAGACCTAAAGGTTCACAAGTCACCCAGACCAGATGAACTGTGCCGTAAGGTTCCGAAAGATGTAGCATTAGAGATTGTAGTGGCATTAGAAATGATCTTTCAAAAATCATTGGACTCTGGCGTGTTGCCAGAGGACTGGAAAATTGCAAATGTCACTCCACACTTTAAGAAAGGAAGAGGGCAGCAGAAAGGAAATTTTAGACTAGTTAGCCTGACCTCTGCGGTTGGGAAGATGTTGGAGTCAATTGTTAAGGATGAGGTGATGGAGTACTTGGTGACACAAGACAAGATAGTACAAAGTCAGCATGGTTTCCTTCAGGGAAAATCCTGCCTGACAAAACCTGTTGGAATTCTTTGAGGAGATTACAAGTAGGATAGATAAAGGGGATGCAGTGGATGTTGCATATTTGGATTTTCAGAAGGCCTTTGACAAGGTGTCACACATGAGGCTGCTTACCAAGTTAAGAGCCCATGGTATTACAGGAAAGTTACTAACATTATTAGAGCATTGACTGATTGATAGGAGGCAGCAAGTGGGAATAAAAGGATCCTTTTCTGGTTGGCTGCCAGTGACTAGTGGTGTTCCACAGGGGTCAATGCTGGGACCATTTCTTTTTATGCTGTATATAAATGATTTAGATGATGGAATAGATGGCTTTGTTGCCAAGTTTGCAGATGATACTAAGGTTGGAGGAGGGGCAGGCAGTGTTGAGGAAACAGGTAGGATGCAGAAGGACTTAAGACAGATTAGGAGAATGGGCAAGAAAATGGCAAATGAAATACAATGTTGGAAAATGCATGGTCATGCACTTTGGTAGTAGAAATAAACGTGCAGACTATTTTCTAAACGGGGAGAAAATTTGACATGCAAAGGGACTTGGGAGTCCTTGTGGAGAATACCCTAAAAGTTAACTTGCAGATTGAGACTGTTATGAAGGGTATAGATAAGTAAATGCAAGCAGACCTTTTCCACTGAGGTTGAGAGGGACCTGCAACTAGAGGTAATGGGTTAAGGTGAAAGGTAAAAAGTTGAAGGGGAACATGAGGGGAAGCTTCTTCACTCAGAGGGTCGTAAGAGTGTGGAAAGAGCTGACAGTGCAAGTGGTGCATGCAAGCTCAATTTCAATGCTTAAGAGAAAAAAACAGAAAAAAAACAGACAACCTACAGCACAATACAGGCCCTTCGGCCCACAAAGTTGTGCCAAACACGTCCTTACCTTAGAACTACCGAGGCTTTACCCATAGCCCTCTATTTTTCTAAGCTCCACATAGCCATCCAGGAGTCTCTTAAAAGACCGCCTCCACCGCTGGCAGCCCATTCCATGCACTTACCACTCTGAGTAAAAATCTTACCCCTGACATCTCCTCTGTACCTACTCCCCAGCACCTTAAACCTGTGTCCTCTCATGGCAACCATTTCAACCCTGGAAAAAAGCCTCTGACTATTCACACAATCAATGTCTCTCATCATCTTATACACCTCTATCAGGTCACCTCTCATCCTCCACTGCTCCATGGAGAAAAGGCCAAATTCACTCAACCTATTTCTCATAAGGTTTGCTCCCCAATCCAGGCAATATTCTTGTAAATCTCCTCTGCACCCTATGGTTTCCACTTCCTTCCTATACTGAGGCGACCAGAATTGAGCACAGTACTCCAAGTGGAGTCTGACCAGGATCCTATATAACTGCAACATTACCTCTCGGCTCTTAAACTCAGCCCCACGATTGATGAAGGCCAATGCACCATATTCCTTCTTAACCACAGAGTCAACCTGTGTAGCAGCTTTAGAGTGTCCTATGGACTCAGACCCCAAGATCCCTGATCCTCCACACTGCCAAGAGTCTTACCATTAATGCTATATTTTGCCATTATATTTGACCTACCAAAATGAACCACCTCACACTTAACTGGGTTGAACTGCATCGGTCACTTCTCAGCCTAGTTTTCTATCCTTTCAATGTCCCGTTGTAACCTCTGACAGCCCTCCACACTATCCACAACACCCCAACCTTTGTGTCATCAGCAAATTTACTAACCCATCCCTGCACTTCCTCATCCAGGTCATTTATAAAATTCACAAAGAGTAGGGGTCCCAGAACAGATCCCTGAGGCACACCACTGGTCACCGGCCTCCATGCAGAATATGACCCATCTACAACCACTCTTCGCCTTCCGTGGGCAATCCAGTTCTGGGTCCACAAAGCAATGTCCCCTTGGATCCCATGCCTCCTTACTTTCTCAATAAGCCTTGCATGGGGTACCTTATCAAATGCCTTGCTAAAATCCATATAAGCTACATCTACTGCTGTACCTTCATCAATGTGGATAGGAAGTTTGTATAGGTAGCTGTACAGTAGCAGTATGGAGAGCTATTGTCCGGGTGCAGGTAAATAGGAGTAGGCTCAGATCAGATCGTCCGAATGGTCAGTTTCTGTGCTGTATTTTCCTATGACTTTATGACTCCAAATTGTCATTTTCATTGTAACATTCCAGATGATTATCAATACCTTCAAAATCCGCATAGTTCTTAACTTGAAGTAGTGACATAGTTTCATTTTCACTCCTGGCTGTTCCTGGCATCTTCAAGCCTGAATGCTTGAAACCTCAGTGAGCAAAACAGTTCTGAATTGCCTTACCACTTATTTTTCACCATCTATCAGTGCTTTTTGAACATAAAGACATGGAACTGATGATATTTAAAAACTGTTCGCTCTAAGTGCAGTGTCTAATGGGAATGCATGTGCACATGACTGACAATACTTGAAAACTGTTTGTCAACAATCTCCTGCCCAATTAAGAAGCAAAATGTCTCAAATCCCATCTAGTTTCCTAGTCTGTTCCTTAACAATTTGAATTCAATAGCCCATATCACATTCACTCCAAATGTTCACCCCGTATTAATGAAAGTAACTTGATTTTTTAAACACTACGTACGTTCACATTCCCCAAGATTACTGCTTGATTATATCATGCCCTTTATCACTATTACTAAACCCTTCCACCATTGTTTTCTGCCCCGTGGTGATTCTTAGATCCACTCAAATCAAATCTAATTTCTTTACGTTGGTCTGCTGAGCCAAAATCTCTTTTCTCCAATGGACCAATATCAGTCTTTAAATAAAGCACAACTTCATCTCCTTTTCCTTATTTCATCTCCTTCCTTTACGTTAAATACCCTGGTATAATCAAGTTTATTGTAATTTCAGCCATATTCTGCCAAATGAAACAATGTTCCTCTGGACATTATTGCACAACACAGTACATATAACTCACACAACACAAAATAATATTACCACAAATAAATTAAGAAATAAGTTGCATTTACAACACGTTAAAAAGTAATATACTCAATTGATGCTTCATACATGATGAGACCTTGGGTGGTGAACTTTAGTAGTCTCACAGCCTGGAGGAAGAAACTGTTTGCTATCCTAACAGTCCTTCTCCTAATGTTACAGTACCTCCTTCCTGATGGTATGGTGTCAGAGACTGTGGATTATTATTATTTCCTAGCTCCAATCATCTAGCAGCCATGGCTCTGTAATGACACCATAGTTCCATCCAGGCTCAACAAGAAGCTCAGAGACCTCAGCCTTGACTCTGTCTTGTGCAGCTGGATCCTGGACTTCCTATCAGATCGCCAGCAGGTTGTAAGAGTGGGCTCCCTCAACTCCAACCTTCTGCTGCTCAATACAGGAGCCCCTCAGGGCTGCATAGTGAGTCCCCTCCTTTATTCCCTGTATACCCATGACTGTATCACCACCCACAGCTCCAATCTGCTAATTAAATTTGTCAATGACACTACATTGATTTGCCTTATCTCAAACAATAATGAGGTGGCCTACAGGGAAGAAGTCATCTCTCTGACACAATGGTGTCGAGAAAACAACTTCAATGTTGCAAAAACAAAGGAACTGGTTAGGTGGATTACAGGAGGAATGGAGACTGGCCAACCCCTATTGATAACAATGGATCTGGTGTTGAGAGGGTAAACAGCTTTAAGTTCCTCGGCACCCACATCACCGAGGACCTCACGTGGTCTGTACACAACAGCTGTGTGATGAAAAAGGTACAACAGCACCTCTTTCACCTCAAACAGTTGAGGAAGTTTGGTATGGGCCCCCAAATCCTAAGAACTTTCTACAAGGCACAATTGAGAGCATCCTGACTGGCTGCATCACTGCCTGGTATGGGAACTGTACCACCCTTAATCACAGGACTCTGCAGAGAGTGGTGTGGACAGCTCAACGCATCTGTAGTTGTGAACTTCCCATGATTCAGGACATTTACAAGGTCAAGTGTGTACAAAGGGCCCATAGAATCATTGGGGACCCAAGTCATCCCAACAACAATCTATTCCAGCTGCTACCATCCGGGAAGTGGTACCACAGCATAAAAGCCGGGACCAACAGGCTCTGGGACAGCTTCTTCCACCAGGCCATCAGACTGATGAACTCACACTAATAGACTGTACTCTATATTACATTGACTGTTCTATTTATTATAAATTATGAATTACAATGATTCCACATGGCACATTTAGATGGAGACGTAACATGAAGATTTTTACTCTTCATGTATGTGAAGTATGTAAGAAATAAAGTTTATTCAATTACCCCCAATAATATCTCGTGCTATTAATTCATCCATATCATTGTGGATGGTGCATGCATTTTCTCCATCCTATTTCTATACTTGGTTAGCACATGCTATCAAGAATAATCAAAACACATGCTACTTATTCTCTTTCCCAGTGTTCTAACCTCTCGACCATATTCCTCCTACTACCAATATTGTTTGGTACAACTACTGATTCTTCATCCACTCCCTCCACTCTATCCCGTAAAAACCCAGTGCAACAGAGACTCCAATGAAGCTCCAAAGGCTTCATCCCTGAGAAAGGAGGGATCTTCAATGAAAGTGTGTAAACTGCCTGGACACAGGACTCTGGTAAATATTCTATGTCCCAGTAGGGATGATGGACTTAAGAAAAAGAATATTTCAACATGTGCTTGTGGGAAAAAAAAACACCTAGTAATTAGTGGTTAATGATAGTGCTTTTAGAAATGGGTTTTGGAGGGGCTAATTACAATTAGTACTATTTATCTCCACAAAATAGAATAGACATCTTGTATTAGTCTTAAACCAAAGCCAACTGTTCCTACCAGGACACTAAGAAAAATCTAGCTATTAACATGAGCTATCAAATTAACACAAAGCTAACAGCTGACAAAATAGTTTTTGTAAAAATCAATCAACCTTTAAACATACAGACATGCTTATCCCCTAAACCACTTCCCTAAACTTTGAAATTCATTCAACCATACATTCTCTATTCTCCCCTTTCCCATTGGACAGAAGATACAAAAGCCTAAAAGCACACCACCAGGCTTAAAGATAGCTACTATCCCATTGTTATCAGACACGTGAATAAGCTTCATGTACAGTAAGATGGACTACTTGCTACACAATTGACCATGTTGTGATCTTGCACTTTATTGTTTACCTAAACGGTGCCTCTTCTGTAGCTTTTATACTTTATTCTGCATTGTTACTGTTTTATCTTGGTCTAGCTCAATCCACTGTGTAATGATTTGAGCTGTATGAATAATCTGCAAGACAAGCTTTCCACATATCTTGGTACATGTGACAATAATAAACCAATACATTTTGGTCCCTCTACATAAGCATACAAGTATGATTAATTTGTTAATCCAACAGGACTCTATCAGTGCCAGATCTGCATGATCAAATGTCCTTTCTTAGACACTGTTGGTAAGGGATGGTAAGAGCAGAATTTAAATTGTACTGTTTTGTATTATCAGGTGGCTTAGTTATTATACTATCTGAATACTTCTGATAGCATTGCCTAGAAATGTGGATAAATATCAATTCACTATTTATTGAAAGCATGAATAAATTACTGACAGCCATCGTAAATGGAGTTTCATGAATGAATCAAGAGATCATGCAAAGAAAGAATGAAATACTGCTCCAATAGTGTTAGAGGACTTTTTTCTTTAAAGCAATGATATCCAAGGGCTACATTTTAAATACACAGAACATAAGTTTTCTACAGATATTTATTTACACTATATACAGAGAAACTCAGATGCACAGAACTGTGCAGCAACTCTCCTTCATTCTTTAATATCAGAATTTCAGACTGTAGTTTGCCTCTTTTCCACACAACAAGTACAGTCATGACCAAAATAATCAACAGGGTGATTATGTGATTAATATCAAACTGTGCACTGCAATAACTTCACTGTACATCTGGCACTCAGAAATAACACACACTAATATCTGTGAGTATGTGCATACTTGGCTCTGCTTTTAGCCTGCTAATCATAATTCCACTTCATAAACAAATCCTCAATAAGCTTTAATGCCATAATGAGCTAACAGAGGTGAAAGCTCTTGAACCAGAGAATATTTGTAAATACTGTTTTAAGGCTGAAACTGCATTCAACAAAAAAAGTTCATTTTCAAAAACCACCACATTAAACGTTACATTAATTATTCTACATTATGTACATTTAAATAAGCAACATTACTTACATTGTTTCACAAAACTTAACACACTGCAAAAATAGAGTTCTATTTAAAACATTCAAATCTAGCAAGAAAGTTTCCATGGAGAAATCAATTTTCCAATAGATATTTTTGTTTTAAAAAAGGTAAACAACTCAGTGTTAGATTTTGCATGTAATTTTCTATAAAGTATTTATTTACCTTATATTAAAAAATCAGTATTGTTCAGTGTAGCCTGTAAACCTATGTTCACAATACTAAGACAGAATTTTATAAATTTACGGATAATCACAAAATGTATTCCACAATAGAGTACACAATGAACACCCAATGATACTCCTCAAAAGCAACCCTACTAGATCAAAATTTTCATAAAAATCCAACAAGTTTGAAATGAATATGACAAGTCTAAAATATTCATTTCCCAATAAAATTGCACTAATTCACATCTTTAAAAAAAATCTTAAAATTTCCATTTAAATCAGTTAACTGCACTTAAACCATAACTGTGCCAAAGATACACTAGTCACTGTTTCGATCAGATTATTTCAGTGTAACTCTACAGTAACTTGAATGTAAAGCTGCTAGTCCTGAACCAGCAATTGTAACGAGTCCATGACTAAAAATTCATAAGAACATATTGAAAAAGCAATCAATCATCAGGCTCTTCAAGCTTGCTCCACTTTTCAATGATCAAAGATAATCTATAATCAACTCAACTCCTCTTCTGTATATCTCTTTATTCCTTGATTAAATATTTATCAATCTCCACTTTAAATATTTCTGCCCTCCAATTTTGGCCATCTGCCAAGGCAGTGAATTTAATACAATCAATTCCACCCCCATCCCCCTACAAAGAATTTGTATACTCAGTGGCCAGTTTATTAGATACATCTGCTCCTTAATGCAAATATCTAATCAGCCAATCATGTGGCAGCAACTCAATCCATAAAAGCATGCAGATATGGTCAGCAGGTTCAGACCAAGCAACAGAATAGAGAAGAAATGTAATTTAAGTGACTTTGACTATAGAATGAGTGCTGGCGGCAGGCAGAGTGGTTTGAGTATCTCAAACTGCTGATCTCCTGAGATTTTCCACAGAGAAGTCTCTAGAGCAGGGGTTCCCAACCTTTATGCCATGGACCAATGCCACTAAGCAAAGGGTCCGTGTTCCCCAGGTTGGGAACCCCTGCTCTAGAGTTTAAGAGAATGGTGCAGAAAAACAAAAAAAAAATTCAGTTCTGTGGGTGAAATGCCTTGTTAATGAGAGGTCAAATGAGAATGGGTGACTGGTTCAAGCAAACAGGAAGGTGACAATAACTACAACAGTGGTCTGCAGGAGAGCATCTCTGAATGCATAACATATTGAACTTTGAAATGGATGGCTACCAACCTACTTAACCCTAGCCTAATCATAGGTAGTTTACAAAGACCAATTGACCTATTAATAGTAGGTCATTAGACTGTGGTAGGAACCTGGAGCACCTGGAACAGTTAGAGACAAAGACTTCAGAAGATTAGGACTTCTTTATAAAGATGAAGATTTTTGGTATGCAAGTCAAAGATGCCTTAGATTCATGTCCTGACCATCACAAATGGTCTGGGGTATTGTGCTGCTATTGAAATTATTTATCAATTAAGACATCACCCAGAATCTACCCTATGAAGCATCCTGCATTACCAAATGGCAAGATCTGCTTGTATAGCAAACAGGCTGCACCTTCACATACTGTACACCAGTAGCCATTTAATCAGAATCTTCATGTCACATAACATTCACCAATTTATATTAACTCCTTTTAGTCATTTTGATTCACTGTACGGTGTACCATAGTACGTTCTATCTGGACTCAAATAACTGTCTCTACAAAACTAAACCTTAGATTTTGTTCATCTACATTATCATTTCATTTGTCAGTTTGAGACTTCTAAATCAAAATACATATACACAAAGTGGTGAAATGAAACAAAAAGCTTAGTAACAATTGTTAAAAAGATAGTTCAATCAGTTTAATTCTCACTAAACATAGTTCTCCTTTATAATTGGCAAAGAACACAATATTAAAATGCATGGTAATGGAAAAAATAGGCTAATGAAGATCCAGTAATATAGTACATTTAGTGAACTTCAAACCCTCCACACTATAGTTTCAGAAATAAGCACAAGTCACTCCAATCATTCATTAAAACAATGCTCAACCAGCATTAACAGACCTCAAGAAACTGTTCACGGATTTCAGCAGATTATCTTTACATATTGCATGGAAATAATTTTCCAATTAATGGATACACCTTTAATTAACTGAAGTATTATCAAGCATTTTCTGAATCAAAAGCATATGGAAAAAAATGACAATTTGTGAATTCAGTTAGAAACATCGAAACATAGAAAAATTACAACACAACAGCACAATACAGACTCATTCCTGCACTGTCTCTTTAATAAGAGTTATTTCATTAGTCTCAATGCAAAAAGATGCCAACACTCCTGACAGTGGAAAGGGAGGGACACAAGGAAAGAAAGTAAATCTTATCAGGAGGATCTTCATTAGTAAAACATCAGAAACTGGAATGTGAGGATACTCATTAACCCAAAAAAATATTGCAAGGAAGATAAAAAATCATTGTGGCACAAGAGCTGACCATAACCGTCTGCAAAATCAAATATGCCTGTGACAGGCAGCATTTAGAGGTCATGCAGGATAAATTAGTTAGGAACTTTCATGCAGTCAGATACAAAATCA
The DNA here is from genome assembly GCF_048418815.1 of Hemitrygon akajei. Classification (NCBI taxonomy): domain Eukaryota; kingdom Metazoa; phylum Chordata; class Chondrichthyes; order Myliobatiformes; family Dasyatidae; genus Hemitrygon; species Hemitrygon akajei. Next base: position 9,763,311 of record NC_133146.1, read on the forward strand.
GCTGCAAAATCACTGTTGTCGTCCCTGAATCCTTTTCTGATGTCAATAAAAGGCTGATCATTCTTCAAAACCAATTCAGGTGAAGCCAATATCTCACTGTGCATATAACCTATCACCAAATTCTGATAGAGGCAAAGGATTTCTACATCACATCTCAAATACCCTCAACTCCATTCCAAAGGATGACAAGAGCACCTGGATTGGATATGGCCATCATTTCTAAAATGGAGCCACTGATAAGAATGTCAACAGGAAATATCTTCTAATGGTGGCCACAAAGACAGTCTCAAGACTATGTGGAGACAAGAGAGGTCAGGTGCTTGCACCTCCTAGACTATATTATGATCAATGGCGTAAATGTGTGACATACTTATTATAAAGTCCAAAGAATGCTGAATAGATCACCTTGTACACTTGTATGCTTGTTCCAATTTGCCAGAAGATCCAGGACACTGCCCAGTGTCAGTTCAGCACTAAAGGATTTATAACACTAGGAAAAGCTTGAAATCAGATCCACAGCTGATTAGAGTGATTTTGTTTAACTAATGACAACTCCATATAAGAACACTGGAAGCAAACTGAGTCAAAGATTCTACAGCCAGATCGCTCCATAGGAGCACAAACCTCCCGCTGCCAAGGACATCTTCAGGAGGTAGCTTACATCATTTAAAGACCCTCACCATCCGACTCATGCCTCATCATCAGGGTGTAGTTACAGGAACCTCGAGACCACATTCAACATTTTAAGAACAGCTTTTTCCCCTCTGCCACTAAATTTCTAAAAAGTCCATGAACACTACCTCATTATTTGTCTTTTGAATTATGTATTTTGTAACCAATAATGTCTTGCACTGTATTGCTGCCACAAAATAAATTTCACAACATATGTCAATAACAAATCTGATATTGCAGCTGAAACTGAAGACTATCAATATGAATAACTTATGGATACAGATCAAGGGTTATGAAGGCAAGCATAACTCTTTTCAGCCACCAAGATGGCCTACAGACTTAAAGAAAATACTATTACTAAAAAATAGCAATAAGTTATTTGACCTGTGCTTGAACATTGCCAAGTTCATCCATCAACCTCTCTCAGTGCTGTTAAATACTCCTTGCACACCACAAAAAATAATGCACACTTTCTTTTCTGCATCTTGGATGTAGCAGCCAGATGTCAAGTATTAGAAGCCTATGAACCGTGTCATTGTAAACATCCCACTGTACACCATCTGGAAAATTGGACAAGCAGATGGAGGCGTTTTGGATATGATGCCTTGTGGAAAAATACTATTTGATGGATTACAGACTTCAAATAAACACTCATAACATATGAACCAAATGATTACACTATTCGTACGATGACACAAAGTAATTTGAAGTAGTTAAGGAAACACACAAGTGGAAGGTGGAGATATGTCTCCACTAAAAAAGGTGAAAGACATTCCTTCCCTCTACTAGCCTTCAGATCACCCTTCTGCAAGGTGTAGTACCTATTTAGCCCCTCCCCCCCAAAATCAGGGTCAAGGGAAGCCACGGGAGCAGGTGGTGGATAGTCGCATGAGCAACTGGTGCATATCACAACGTATCACAAGTCCTGGTTATGTGACCACTGATGCCAGGCAGACAATCTCTGAAAAGTATTAATAGTGGTTAGGGTCACTTGTCATGCAAAGACACTGCCCAGGAGGAGGCAATGGCAAACCACTTCTATAGAAAAACCTGCCAAGAACAATCAGATCATGGAAAGACCATGATTCCCATGGCACACAACCAACGAACTAAAGAAAACTCATTAATGTATGGGTAGGATTGGAATTAAGGTTGTGTAAAGATAGTGAAGAACCAAGCAATGTTTGGAAAATATATGGAAAAATGTATAAAAGTTGCCTTACAAGATGACCAGCAGCAGTTGAGGGTAGTTGATTTGCCTCAGATGCAGTGATTTAGGGTTATGCTTATCCTAGCGTGCAAAGTCATGTCTGCTTAACTGAATGGATGAATCACCAGTGAGATCAAACAGCCATGAAAGCAGCTCTGCAGTGTTCTGAGAACAGAAAAGAGCATGGTAAGCCACAGAAGACATCGTGGCTTTCCAGTGCAAACAAGTAGGTCTCCATTTGTGTCACTGGAATAGAGCTTGAGGCCGAGAGAATGGAAATGCCCTAGTGCAATGGCTTTTCCACTTTAAAAGCTTTCCTGCACAGGTTCCTTTGTGCAGCTCTATCATCAAAATTGATGGACAACCAACGCTGAATTGGCAACAACAGTATAGCTCCGTTCTTCAGGAAAAACAACACCATTCATCCGCCCTGGAAGCAACATTCTGAACTCCTTATCAAGAACACACGAGGAAATCTGCAGATGCTGGAAATTCAAACAACACACACAAAATGCTGGTGGAACACAGCAGGCCAGATAGCATCTATAGAGAAAGTTAGTCCTGACGAAGGGTCTCGGCCCAAAACGTCGACAGCGCTTCTCCCTACAGATGCTGCCTGGCCTGCTGTGTTCCACCAGCATTTTGTGTGTGATGTTCCTTATCAAGCATGTCAACTATATTGAAGAGATCCTTAAGCAAATCCATAAAGGAAGATTAAACAGTACAGGATGCTGACAGAAAAAAGTGCCTTGCTTATAGAAGAGATTGGATAGGCAGAGTTTATTTTCACTGAACATGGAAGCTGAGGGTGACATTGGAGATTTATAAAATATGAACATAAATAGGATAGATAGATCACCCAAGGACAGAGGCGTCTAGAACTAGACGGCACGTTTAAAGTGATGAGGTTGAAATCTGGAGGGTACATTTTTTCCTCATTGAGGGTGGTAGTCTAGTCTAGTTTTTGTACTGTGTCATGTAACACCATGGTCCTGAAAAACATTGTCTCATTTTTACTATGCAGTTATGGTCAAAATGACAATAAAAGTGACTTGTAAACACAAAGTACACTGCAGATGCTGTGGTCAAATCAAGACGTACAAAAAAGCTGGATGAACTCAGCAGGTTGGGCAGCATCCGTTGAAAGAAGCAGTCAATGTTTCGGGTCGAGACCCTTCGTCAGGACTAAAGGGGGGGGCAGGGGCCCTATAAAGAAGGTGGGGGGAGGGTGGAAAACCAATCAGAGGAAAGATCAAGGGGTGGGGGAGGAGAAGCAGGGAGGGGATAGGCAGGAGAGGTGAAGGAGGAATCTAAGGGGAAAGCACTATGGGTAGTAGAAGAAGGCAGAGTCATGAGAGGTGATAGGCAGCTAGAAAAGGAGACAGAGTGAAGGTGAGATGGGGGAAGGGAGAGGGAGGGAATTACCGGAAGTTGGAGAATTCAATGTTCATACCAAAGGGTTGGAGACTACCCAGACGGTATATGAGATGTTGTTCCTCCAACCGAAGTTTGGCCTCATCATGTCAGTAGAGGAGGCCATGTATGGACATATCCGAATGGGAATGTGAAGGAGAGTTGAAGTGAGTGGCAACCGGGAGATCCAGTCTGTTGTGGCGGATGGAGCGTAGGTGCTTGACGAAGCAGTCCCCCAATCTGCGTCGGGTCTTGCCAATGTAGAGGAGGCCGCACCGGATGCAATAGATTACCCCAACAGACTCACAAGTGAAGTGTTGCCTCACCTGGAAGGACTGTTTGGGGCCCTGAATGGTGGTAAGAGAGGAGGTGCAAGGACAGGTATAGCACTTACGCTTGCAGGGGTAAGTGCCAGGTGGGAGATCTGTGGGGAAGGACGTGTGGACCAGGCAGTCGCGGAGGGAACGATCCCTGCGAAAAGCAGAGATGGGTAGAGAGGGAAAGATGTCCTTAGCGGTGGGGTCCTGTTGAAGGTGGCGGAAGTTGCGGAGGATAATATGCTGGATCCGGAGGCTGGTGGGGTGGTAGGTGAGGACAAGGGAGACACAGTCCCTGTTGTGGTGACGGGAGGATGGGGTGAGGGCTGAAGTGCGGGAAATGGAGGAGATGTGGGTGAGGGCATCATTGATGACATCGAAAGGCTAAATGATAATGCACCATAAAAGTCAGGACCAACAGCCTCCGGGACAGCTTCTTCCACTGGGACATCAGACTGATTAATTCACACTGATACAACTGTATTTCTATGCCATACTGACGGTCCTGTTGTGCATATTATTAATTACTATAAATTGCAGATTGCACATTTAGACGAAGATGTAATGTAAAGGTTTTTTACTCCTCATGTATGTGAAGAATATAAGAAATAAAGTCAATTCAATGATCCAACAACTGCTCCACCAATTCATCCAGTGACTTAAAAAGCATCAGGGGAACAAATGTGACTGTGAGAACTAGAGGGCGATTTCCACCGAGATGTAACACTGAGCGTCATAGGAAGTCATTCCTACCTGTGGCCATCAAACTTTACAACTCCTCCCTCATAGTGTCAGACACCCTGTGCCAATAGGCTGGTCCTGGACTTATTTCCACTTGGCATAATTAACTTATTATTTAATTATTTTTGGTTTTTATATTGCTATATTTCTTCACTATTCTCGGTTGGTGAGCTGTAACGAAACCCAATGTCCCTCAGGATCAATAAAGTATGTCTGTCTGTCTGTCTTCCAGACTATACCCTGAGCCACCTTTGCAAGCCCATGAAAAACACAATGGCAACATGAGACTGTCCTCCAGTCCCTTGCTTACCTGCTATCAATGCACCAACACTTATGCACACATCACACACAAAGTTGAGTGATTTCCCCTTCTTGTTTACATTCTACCAGACGGTTATCACCTACAGGGTGTCACCGAGTTACGAATGTCCGACTTACAAACAACTCGTACTGCCATTTTAAGTTGGATCATGTTGCTGGTAACACTGTGTTGAGTGTGTAACTTCGTATTTGGTTTAAATTTTTCTTAGCAAGATTCACCCTGTGGAATTTAGAACCTAGGGGAGCTCAGGACCCACCGCCTGCGGCTACTGCTGAATTCGCAGTGTTTCTGTTCCGTTGATGGAAAACCATCACGATTGAGAATAAAGTGGAAATAATAAAGTCATCGGAAACAGGTGAAACACCATTGGTCACTGGAAAAGCATTAGGCTACAGTCGGTCAACGATAGGAACAATTTTAAAGGATAAAGTGAGAATAATGGAGCACGCGAAAGGCCCAGCCCTGATGAAAACTATAATTATTACTAAGCAACGCAGTGGTGTAGTTATTGAAATACATACGTTTCTTAAGTGTTTTATTTGCATAGAAAGGTAAAATATATGCTATATATGAAGACAAATGTTTGATTGACACTAAATAATACCGGATGAACCTGTTCCAACTTACATACAAATCCGACTTAAAGATGGACTTGGGAACGGAACTCATTCATAACCTAGGGACACCCTGTACTTCATTTGAGACAATCACTAGGCATCAACCTCCATTATTAAATGGGCAGGAACGTTTTCACTCTTGGTTACTACAGTGCTGAACCAAAATTCATCATCAAGGACATCTGCACCTTGCAGTTTCCCAGCAAAAGCTGCATTGTAACTCCCTCTGCTCAGGGCCTGCAAATGTTACTAGATCTCTTTATTGCTTTAGGAATAACTTGATCAGTCCTTTTTGATTGCCATGATAAGGCCCCCCATCAACTTCTCTCAGGTTAAAATTTTCTTGCACTCTGGAAAATATTGAACACTTTCCACACCTTGGTTGTCATCTCTTGCAGTATCAACAGTGAAATCCAGCATCAGTGCTTTCTTCAAGTGGCAACAAGACTTAAGTTAATGAAATCCCTGATCATTTATCTACTACAGTAAAACCTGTACCAACAATGCATGCCAAATTAATTCTGGAGGGTTTCACCAATCGTGCTTCCATCAAATGCTGGGGATCAGATGGAATGACCACCAGACCAATGTGAGTATCTTACAAAAAGCTGCATTCACCCACAGAAGCTTGGAGAATAAGCTTGAATAGATAAGCCATTGCATCCTGATTCCTGAAAAGCATTTTCTTCACTAATCTTAATTCTCCCAGCTCCCAGAGAAAACATGGACACTGCTTGAATGCTCAGAAAATCCACTTACCACATTGGATGAAAACAAATCAACTGAAAGACATCCTGCCAAGGCCAAAACTTTTTTGGACCTGTATTCCTGAGTTATACTATTCTGCTATATGGAGTGTATGAGATGTCCATGGAGGGGTAGCACCTCTGGTGGCAGACTTGTCAAGCTCTGCCCAGGGTCAGCTCATCCACCTTTGGTTCCCACCTGCCATCCAGTTCTCACCTGTGGCTCCAAGTAACTGTTTGTGTGCGACAGTGGCCACAACCCAGTATACCGCTCCAACAGGCTGGCTAAACCAGTTGAGGGTAGTCAGAAACCTCTAACCTGGTGAGCTACAGATATGCCTAGCCCAGCATGCCAAGTCAGTTCCATCAGACTAGGAAGATGAGACCAACCACAAGATCCAATGGCCAAGAAGGCGGTGCTACAACACTTTGTGGAGAGTGAAGGACAGGGCAAAAAAGGCATCATGGCTATCCACTGCAGCCGGGCAGGTCTCCAGTTGTTACGAGTTTTCATACCCTGGAGCAAGATTTTTGAGGTCGAGAGAGTAGAACTTCCCCAGTACAACAGTTTTTACTATAAAGCTCTTCCTGCACAGATTTTTCCTCCGTGTAGCTCTTTAGCCAAATTGATGAGCTGCACAGACAAACGTCATTGTCAAAAATGACAGACAAACAACACATTCTGCTATATTATGAAGAGTATTCTAAGTACACTTGTCCTGAGAAAAGAATGCAGTTTTAAAGTATGCAAAACTCTATCTTACAGGCAAAGATCCAAATGTGACCTAGATTCAAAAATAATTAAACTGTCACTTCCCTTTGGTCAGGAACATTTATTGCTTCAACTCATTAATTTTATGTTCCTAACAGGATATACAAACTGCCACTTTGCACAACATTAAATTGGTCTTGAACAGCAGATCACCATTCTTAGACATTGCTTGGTTCAGTAACCAGTAGTTCTAGCTGTCACCAGTAAATATCCATATGGTCATGAAAAACTGTTCTATGAAAATATTATATTTAACTTCCATCATGGAAATACATGGTACATTCTTAAAACAATCTTAAAAATCTCCAAGTTTATGCAGATGAATTTCAATACCTAAAGCAAGTCAGTTTAATAATTTGGGTCATCCTCAACTTATAAACATCTGACTTGTGTACTGCCTATACATATAAACAAGCATTTGGATGGATTTATTGGCTGCTGTGGAGTTGCAGGCATCTTTTTATTCATATTGGGAGGTGGAGCTAAAGATGGGATCAACTCATCAGCGAAACAGTTAAATTCTTCCTATTCTGAAGTCTTTAGTTTTCTTTTCAGGGTGCCTGGGGTCCTATTGTGATCTTTGCTCTACAGCAGCATAAAAACTGTGGTTCTATAAGGACAGCGTGTTTCCGTTCTTGGAACTTGCCAATCAGTTGTGTTTCGATATGTCCAGTGGGGGCCTGAAGTCAGTTGACTTTGGGGCCTTGAGTGGCCCTTTTGTGGACACGAATTTTCTCTGGTGTCGCGAACTGAAGCATAGTGGGAGCTGGAACTTCAAAGACAGTGAGAGTAGCTGTCGGAGGGCTCTGCATTAGTGAGAGAGAACGCCTGTGGGATGTCAAAATGTTGGAGTGAACAGTTAGTTTGTGATGTACTGTAGATCATGGTCTCTCTTAGGGAGCTTTGCTGTTGCTTGCATGGTGGATGGTGGGAATACTGATACTTTATGCTAGAATAAGTGGGTGGGGGGAGGACTAATGCATATTGCTGCTGAATGTGTGCGGGAGTTGGGGGGGAATTGGGAAGCTGGGGGTTCTTATGCTTTTCCTGTCACTCATTCTTTGGGGATTTTCTTCTGTCTTGAGGATGTCTATGGAGAGTAAGAATTTTAGGCTGTATATGTTATACATTCTCTGATAGTAAATGGAACTACTGATCTTCTGCTGTTTACAAACTTGGTTCACAACCACATTCTGACTAGCAAATGGTTCAAGTTACTTGGATGTACAGAGCATAATTTCCAAATTCCAAGTCCAGTCATCATGTCTTCCAGCAAGATGGCACCAGTGATCAACTGCGGCATCTTGAAGACAGCTTACAAAACTACTGGATACTCTCCTTCAAGATATACTTCTGAACAATCAACAGCAGCCTTTTAAGAATGTATTTTTGGTTGACTAATCTCATATGTCTACAATTTCCTGGGGGATTTGGCATAGAGTGCAACTACAGCTGTCCCTGGGGTGGCTGCATCGATTCCTAATGGCAGAACACGAACCCATGGTCAGCTCTATTACTTCACACTGATTAAGCGTTGAGTAAGATTAAAATCAATGAGAGTGAGAGTGAAAAACCAATGAATCTTCAGTGCCATTTGTCTGTGTTTCATCTGTCTCCCTCTCACTGCTGCCAGCAGAAGGTACAGGAGTCTTAGGTCCCATGCTGCCAGGTTCGAGTGCCTTGGCTGCAGTTTAATGCCCTCAGTGCTGAACTCACTTTACTATTATGCAATTTGACCGAGGCACTTCGGCGTGAAACTGGACCTGCGATGTGGTCTGCACTGAGTGACACAATGGTTGTGGCCGCAACCACTGGCTCCCAGACCAGCTTCAACTGTTTTGGCGGTTTGTAGCTGTAGACCAGACAACCCCAAAAGGCGGACCAGGTCCGGACCGCAAGAACCAAATGTCTAGACCACACCGACCCATTGGTGCTTATGTGAACGCACCTGTCATAACATATAAATAAAGAAAGAAAGAAAGCAAGGTGAATATCACAGAAGACCTGACTTGGTCTAACCAAACAGAGTCTACTGCCAAGAAGGCCCACCAGCACCTTTACTTCCTGAGAAAGCTGAAGAAATTTGGCCTGTCCCCTAAAACCCTCACTAATTTTTATAGGTGCACCGTAGAAAGCATTTTTTTAGGGTGCATCGCAACCTGGTATGGAAGTTGTCCTGTCCAAGACCGGAAGAAGCTGCAGAAGATCGTGAACATAGCCCAGCACATCACACAAACCAATCTTCCATCCTTGGACTCACTTTACACCGCACGCTGTTGGAGCAGTGCTGCCAGGATAATCAAAGACATGACCTACCTAGCTAACACACTTTCTGTCCCTCTTCCCTCCAGGAGAAGGTTCAGGAGCTTGAAGATTCGTACGGCCAGATTTGGGAACAGCTTCTTTCCAACTGTGATAAGACTGCTAAACGGATCCTGACCCGGATCTGGGCCGTACCTTCCAAATATCCAGACCTGACTTGCACTACCTTACTTTCCCTTTTCTATTTTCTAATTATGATTTATAATTTAAATTTTTGTTATATTTACTTCGATTTGTACTTCAGGGAGCGCGAAGCGCAGAATCAAATATCACTGTGGTGATTGTATGCTCTAGATTCAACTGTTTGGTGACAATAAAGTACGTGTTGTTGTAATTTATTTTAACCTCATCCCACACCATACACTTGACCTATGCACCAGCTACCCGCCTGTCATCTAAGAAGCGAATCTGTCACCTAAAAGTGAATTGTTACCAGCAGTAAGTCACGGACCCTAAACCAAGAACAACATGGCCTGCGCGAAAAAGTGCAAAGTCGACCAGGAAAACCGTCAGTTCAAATCTGACTGTACTGATCAGTTTTGTTTTATTTTGCCGAACCAACATGGTTAATATGCATGCAGTTTGTAGCTGTCTGCAAATCAGAAAATCTAAAGTGGCACTTCAACAATCTGCATGCTGCCAGTTTTAATGCCAACTACCCTGCAAAATCAGATCAACGCAAACAAAAAGTTGCAAATATGATAACATCATACAAACACTCCGTTTCTACTATCTGTAAGTCAACATCTGCACAAGAGAGCGCAACAGCTGCATCACTGCATGTGTCATGGAATCTTGCCAAAACTAAGAAGCCATTCGCTGATGCTGAGTTGATTAAAACGTGTGCAATTGATAGGGTTGGCGAAGTTTTAAGTCACGATAAGAAAACCAAGAAAACAGTTGTGGAGCGATTAAAGACGGTGCCATTGTCGGCTAACGCGACGACAAAAAGAGTAGAAGTTTTAGTGGAGGAGTGTTTTTCCAATCTACTCACCGACTTGGAGAAAGCAAAAGCCATATCACTAGCCATAGACTCGTCCTGTGACCGAACTGATATGGAAGAGCTATCTGTGTTCGCAAGATTTTCTAATGGGAAGACCTTTCGGGAAGAGCTACTTTGTTTGCTTCCTCTGCCTGGGCGCACAAATGGGGAAATAATTTTTGACGAATTGACACAGTTCTTTGAGAAGAATGGCTTGGATGTGAGCAAAATTATGTCCATTGTCACCAATGGGGCTCTGTCGATGGTGGGACAACACCAGGGCTTGGTAAGCAGGTTGGCCGCTGTGAACCCAGCACTCTTGGTATTTCATTGCATTATTCACAGATCAGTGTTGTGCGCTAAACTGTGTGGGGAAATGAAAGAGGCAATGGATACAGTAACAAGACTGGTAAATTTCGTTCGTGAGCATTCTAGTCTGCAACATCGTCTTTTCAGAGCATTGATGGAGGAAACGTCAGCGGAACACAAAGATCTTTTGCTGCACAATGACATTCGCTGGCTGAGCAAAGGCCGTGTGTTGGAGAGGGCGTGTGACCTACGCGATGAGTTTGTGTCATTTTTATCCAGCCTGCAGAGCCTAAAAGCCCAAGGATTTAAGAGGTTTTTAAGTGATAACAAGGTGATAGCACATTTTTTTGTGTGACATCATGTCTCATCTAAATCAACTTAATCTGCAATTACAAGGCAACAACCACACAGTTGCGGACATGTACGAAGCGACTGAAGCTTTCTGTCAAAGCTGAACCTTTTGGAGAAGAGACATACATGGGAGAAAGTTGCACCTTCCATGTCTGCAGGAGCATTGCGAGAAGAATGAAATGCGGGAGGATCCAGTGATGAAGGATTTCATGACAAGACTAGCAGAAAACTTCAGGGAATAATTTGAAAGCTCCCCTAAACTCTCAGGTGACATCCTCCTCTTCCTGAGACACCATTTTCCATTTCGGCTGACGGCCAGTGGACTGCAGAGGCCAAAAAGCTGGTGCTTTCCACAGATGAGGCAACTCTCCAGATGGAGGTCTTGGAAATGGGAACATCTGATTTGCCCAAAGCACAAGACAAGGGCGTTGGGGTGAGTGACTTTTGGATCAATGTGGTTCCCCAAGCTCAATTCAAAAACACGAGAGCTATTGCAATGCTCCTACTCACACTGTTCCCCTCCACGAACATATGTGAGTCATCGTTTTCTTCAATGAACTCTATCAAGAACCAGGACAGAAACAGACTCTCCAATGCACATCTTGGCCAGTGCCTCAGGATTGCCACAACAGGATACAGGCCCGACATCAGAAGGATTGCCTCATCCCATCGCTGTCACTTCTCTCATTGATTGGTGAGTGAATCAATTTATTTTTGTCCATTTGTCAATGTTATTGTGGCATAATAATATTACAACAATAATACTGATAATTTCATTTATAGCTACACTTCATACTTCAAATGCTACGTAGCTTAATTAAAAAGAACAAATAGATTAAATGAGAGAACAGAAACAGTGGAAAAGGCAGTACTACTAAAACTGTGTGGAAGAGAAGTGGTGAAGACTACCATGTTGTTTGTGTTTGTGCATGTGCTTGTGTTTTAAGTCCCAGATGAGTTCTCAATGTGACAGCTGACAGTTGTGATAGCTAGAGTCGTAATTAAATGGTTGGTTTTGGACTTATTTTGTTTCAAGAGTTGTTTGCCTGAAATATCAAATCCATTTCTCATTACATTGCTTCTACTGAACTATCCAGCAATACCTGCATTTATTTCAGATCTGCAGTTTAAAGAAAATTCTACTGATGCTCTTAATTCATCATAAAGCCCCCACTTAAACAAAATCTTTAACAATCCATGTTGGCAATCCATGTTTAACAATCCATATTGTTGGTCAATACACACTTAGTCAAGTGATATATTTTATCCCCAGTTGTTGCTAAATTTTGTGCTTCTTGTTGAAAAACAAAGTATGTAACAGATGTTTGGAAGATTATGACCAAGGACTATAATTTCCACTCTCAATTCCCTCAACAACCAAGAATCCAGATCAGGTAATTTATCTTTTTTTAAAGATAGCTTGGCTTTCTAGTAACACTTTATCAATTTTTAAATTTACCAGGAACTCAACTACCGTAGATTCCGGATTATAAGCCGCTACTTTTTTCCCACATTTTGAACAGCTTTGAACTCTGCGGCCTTTAATCCAGAGCGGCTAATACGTGTTTTTTTTTCATGCCGCCTCGTAAACATTTTGCCTCGTAACAGTAGACCAATAAAATTGATGAGTAGTTCACAGAGGTCCAATGAAATTGTACGATAAATCAAGCGCACTTTCACAATTAAATTATTGTAAATCAGTCATTTGTACTCACCCTCATCAACATGGAAAATACTCGAAGAAAAGCAAGACCCGAGCGCGTCAGACCCGATTAGACCCGATCGCGTTACGCAAGCGCGTCAGACCCGATCGCGTTACGCAAGCGCGTCAGACCCGATTGGACCACGCAAGCGCGTCAGACCCGATTGGACCCGATCGCGTACGCAAGCGCGTCAGACCCGATTGGACCCGATTGCGTACGCAAGCGCGTCAGACCCGATTGGACCCGATTGCGTTGCGCAAGCGCGTCAGACCCGATTGGACCCGATCGCGTTGCGCAAGCGCGTCAGACCCGATTGGACCCGATCGCGTTGCGCAAGCGCGTCAGACCCGATTGGACCCGATCGCATTGCGCAAGCGCGTCAGACCCGATTAGACCCGATCGCGTTGCGCAAGCGCGTCAGACCCGATTAGACCCGATCGCGTTGCGCAAGCGCGTCAGACCCGATTAGACCCGAGCGAAAACGCTGCTTTTAAGTTAAAGTCGATCAATAACTTTTCCTGGTAGGCTGCAGTATATATATTTTTACCAGTCGCTGGGAGATATTGGAATGTTGTTCGTGCTGTTCAGTAAAAAAGTATCTGCAACGTAATTTGTGTTACCGATACGTATGTATATTTAAAAGTAGCGGTGCGGCCTAAAATCCGGTGCGGCCTTTACAATTAAAAAATTGATTTTATTTCTAAAATTAGAGCCTGCGGCTTTTAATCAGGTGCGCTCTGTAGTCCGGAATCTACGGTACTACTTCCTTTGCTAAGTTTCTAGTGGCACATTCTTTCTTCATTAAAGACCAGTACAAAACGTGTACTCAACTATAAATTCATGGAGAACTATTTAAACCAGTGGTTACGATATGGGACTCAAGCTCCACAGAAAGGATATGACAAACTGTTAGGTACATTTAATGTGAAGCCGGGAAAACACTGAAAGATAAAGGAAGATGTTGAATATAAAGGAATTGTAAAATTCTACTGTGGATCACTAGGACCATTCCTGCAGCATAATGTAGATAAGAGAGGAGATTAAAAGAAAGCAAAGGAAGTAAAACCACCATCAACACTCACAAAATGCTGGTGGAATGCAGCAGGCCAGGCAGCATCTATAGGGAGAAGCACTGTCAACATTTCGGGCCGAGTCCCTTCGTCAGGACTAACTGAAAGGAAAGATAGTAAGAGATTTGAAAGTAGGAGGGGGTGGTGGAAATGCAAAATGATAGAAGACTGGAGGGGGTGGGGTGAAGCTGAGAGCCGTAAAGGTGATTGGCAAAAGGGATACAGAGCTGGAGAAGGGAAAGGGTCATGGGACGGGAGGCCTAGGGAGAAAGAAAGGGGGAGGGGAGCACCAGAGGGAGATGGAGAACACCATCAATGCCTTTATCTAGCAGCAAATTTGCAGTTGGCACTATCTGATTCCCTTATCTCTGTCCACTAAGGTAATCAACACAATAAAACTAAAAATTAAGATAACAAATTTTCAGAGCTAATCAGAAGGCAGAAATCTGATTAATAGAACTCACAGAAAGTTATAAGTTGAGAACTTTATATGTTCAATACTTTTCAGATGTGCTTCTTCTTGATGTGCTAAACCAGAAGATCAAATGTACACACAAATGCACAACTGCAGAAACACTAAAGGATGAATGAAACATCAACTTTATCAAGTCGATCAGATAGCTGGATTGAGCATTATGCTAAAACACTTTTTAAAATTCCCATTTTTAATGTTTCTTTGTACTTCAAATTATTATGCTCCTCATCAGTAACTTCAGATGCAAAACTGTATATCCAGATAGCCTCAAGATTTTAGAAATCCTACAAGCAGGAAAAACACTCAAGAGATTTTACTTGGATCCCATGGCTTAGAATAGAATTTGAAAAATGATCAGATTAAAGTGGAGAAGCAAACTGCAATTATGCATTCTGTAGACTTATCTTTATGTAGGTCAGAGCGGTAATTTAAATTTCAGCTTGTAAATAGACAACCCAGCTGTTGCACTCTGTACTGCTCATTGAACTCTTTGCACAACCTTGCCAATCTACAAAATCAAAACATTTTGTGTAACAGATTAATCCATTTCAATTGTTACATTAGTGGAAGTTGTGCCTGTTTGTATTGCTGTCAACTTCATAATTGAACCATTGTACCAGAGATGACACCAATCCCAAATACAATTGTACTTGCTATGGCAGTGGTCCCCAACCACCGGGCGGCAAAGCATGTGCTACTGGGCCGCGAGGAAACAATATGATTTGGCGGTATGAAACATTACGAGTCAGCTGCACAATTCTTCATTCCCTGTCACGCCCACTGTTGAACTTGAGCGCACAAACGCACAATGCACAAGGTCATCAGTCGCCTAAATGCAGTGATACCCTCACGTCAAGGATCACTGGTTGGTCTTGAGTAACCGGCCGCCTTGAGCGACCGGCGAGAAATGCCATTGCTTCTGGCCTGGAGCGCTGCCTTTAAAACTGTTTAGCACACCGAATGTTCCTGGGGAACCTGATGCTAAAACATTCGCAGACGACCTAATTCGATCTCAGGGTTTTGTAAGTAGTAGAGCAACTACCTCACTGCAATCCACTGAAAGTCATCCCTCCAGCCAAACTTTTGTCGGCTGAGAGATCCTACCTACGGGGGGGGGGAAGAGAGAGGCAGGCACACACCCTCTCGCACTCTTCACTCAGTCGGTCGCTCTCTCCGGATTGCGACCGCCGCGGCCCTGGCACAGGGACCTCCGGCCCTTACCTTGCCCTCTTAACCCCATCCACGACCAGCCGCACCTGGCCAAGGCGTCTGGCAGCAGGAGGCTGTCTAATGAGGCAATGAAACCCTCAAAACTGCATCGGCACCTTGAGTCCAAGCACCCTGCATTTAAAGACAAACCCGTTGAGTTTCTGAGCCAAAAAACCTTCAGCAAGTGGGACAGAAGCAAGTGCTGAGAGCCACAAAAACTAAATTGCGGAATAGACTGGACATAAGAAACGCCCTTCAAGTATCGCTGTCTTCTATCAGCCCACAATGGGACTGTCTTGTTGCAGGGAAACTAGGCCAGGGCTCCCACTGTTTCAGCGATATTAGTGTGTTGCAATGATTTTATATGTTCACACGAGGAAAATATGTGCTATGTGTTTAATACCCAAATGTTACTTAAAACGTTATGATGCTATTGACTTATAAGTGAGTTATAATTGACTTTTCACTATATTCATGCGAGGAAAATATGCGCTGTGTGTTTAATATTAAATTCGTTAGATAAACCCTTTTAGAAACGAAATTGAGTGTATTAGCCACTTTTAGTGGACATTGATGTCCCATAAGGGACCGTTGTCAGCTTGCTGCTCTACTCATGATTGAATGGTCAGATTCTGCATTAACTCCAAGAGGTTCGCAGAAGGCATCACCGTTGTGAGCCAAATCTCAAATAATGATGTGTTGGAGTACAGGAAGGTAACAAGGAAACTAGACAATAACCTTTCCCTCAATATCAGCAAAACAAAAAAAACTGGTCATTAACACAAGAAATTCTGCAAACACTGGGAATCCGAAGCAACACACAAAACACTGGAGAACTCAGCGGGTCAGATTGCATCCAAGTAATGAACAAACAGTTGATGTTTCAGGCTAAGATTTTTCTTCAGGACTTAAAAAGAAGGGGAAAAACAACAGAAAAAAGGTGGGGGCAGGGGAGGAAGAGGGAAGAAGAATAGCTAGAAGATGATAGGTGTAGCCAGGTGGGTGGGAAAGGTAAAGGACCAGAGATGAAAGAATCTGATAGGAGAGTGAACCATTGGAGAAAGGGAAGGGGGGGGCACCAGGAGAAGGTGATAAACAGGTGAGAATAGGCAAGAGACCAGAGGAGAACAGAAGAAGAGAGGAGAGGGAAGGATATTTTTTTTTAAACTGGAGGAGAAATTGATATTCATGCAATCAGACTAGAAGCCATCCAGACAGAACATAAGGTGCCGCTCTTCCACCCAAAGGGCAGCCTCAACATGGCACAAGAGACCACAGACCTACATGTCAGAATGGGAAATGGAATCAGAATTAAAATTTTGGGCAACTGGGAAGTTTCAATTATGGCAGATGGAACAGTGGTACTCAACAAAGCGGTCCTCCAATTTATAATGTGCCTCACCAATGGGAGGAGGCTATCATTAACCTCTAGATGAAGGGGTGGTGCACATGCTCCTGTTTACATCAATAGTGCTGAGGTTGAGAGGGTTGAAAGTTTCAAGATGTTAGGGGGCAAAATTACCAAGGACCTGTCCTGGTACAACCAAAAAGAAGCCATGGCCAAGAAAACTCAACAGTGTCTCTACTTCCTCAGGAGGATATATAAATTTAGCATGCCTCCTTTTACCCTCACCAATTTTTAATCCATGCACCATAGAAATCATCCTATCCAGATGTTCCACAGATTGGTATAGCAACTGCTCTGCCCGTGACCACAAAAAATTACACTGAGTTGTGGACATAGCTGAGTATATCATAGAAAAGAGCCTCCCCTCCATGGAATCTGTCTACATTTCTTGCTGTTTTAGTAAAGAAGCCAACATGATCAAAGACTCCACTCACCCTGGACATTCTTCTCCCCTCTCCCATCATGCAGATGTAAAAGCAGGGAAACCATGAACACCAGGCTCAAAGACAGCTTCTGTTCTACTGTAATAAGACCATTGAACTATCTCCTAGTACAATAGGATGGACTCATAGTCAACCTCATTATGACCCTGCACACCATTCCTGCCTGCACTTTCTCTTTAACTGTGAAACTATATTCTGTATTGTGTTATTGCTTTTCCCCTCAATGTACTGTTGTAATGAAATGACCTGCATGATGCCATGTAAAAAAAATTTTTAAAATATTACTTCAGTGTGTGTGACAATAACAAGGCAATTTGATTTATCAATTTAGTTTGATGAACTTCACACATTACAATTATGTTCATATTGCAAAGTCTTTCAATGGAATGTCCTGAGCTTGCAATAGTATATAAATCCAAGTCTCAGATTTCCTTACATTTTGGTCCAATTATTTGTTAAAATAATGTATTCCTTTATTGTTTCAGTTCTTCTTTTGCCTTAATTCAATGCAGCATTTAGCTTCCTAGCCATGCTTAATCAGTACCACACTCACTTCCAAGCAAAATTGTCTACATGCAAGAGCCACCCCAAATACATGAGTACCATTAAGCTCATACTTTAACCCATTACTGGCCATACAATTAACTGCTGTTGGATTAGACAATTCACATTAAGCCTATTTGTTTGTTCAGCTGGAAAAGGCCAACCACAAGCACAATTCAAGTAATAGCAAGGACTTTCCGTAACTTGCACACAATTTGAAAATAATGCAGACTGGAGTAAAATGGCACCTCAGAAGTATAAAATCAAGTCCTAAAGAGTCTCGGCCCAAAATGTCAAATGCTTACTCATGTACACAGATGCTGCCTGACCTGCTGTGTTGTGTATAAAATCAAGGTCTATGCTTTACATTGACATTTGAGGGGGTAATTCAATTTTGCATAGTAGTCAACTACTTCAAAAAACAATGTAAACTTAATTATTGATTAGAAATACATAAGAGAAAAGTAGACTGAAACAATCATGCTATTATATGGATTAAACTTTAATCTACAACAGAAAAAATTGGTATACATACCAAAAGTAAACATCACATAAATTAGCCAATGTAAGTTTATTGTTTCTAATTAGTTATCATTCTCTACATGCACACAAATATATCTGTTATTAACTGACAAAGATATCAATTACTAAACTTAATATTTTTAAACCATTGCTCATGCCAGCTGAAATTGCTCATTAATTTCTTTCAAAACCATCTCCTCAGAATACTCGTCCTTCTAAAACCAACTGACTTATTTTTACACCAAGCACTTTGCCTGACATCTCAATGTATTGCCAGTTTTCACCATGCCCCTCTTTCTCCTGTGTTTGAAAAGCTTCAGCCACTCCCAAAGCAATGAAACAGATCTAATCCACAAGAACCTCCATTTACCATGAGAATGGAGAAATGGTGATAGGCAAAATTCTGGGGGAGTTGCTGGGAATGTGGGGAAAATTAGCGGGAAATGAAATTGGTCTGTGTTGACATATTCACAATGGACCAAAATGGCCTCCTTTTGTGTCACAAGGAAATGTGGTAAATATGCTGAACTTTCAACTAACTTCTGATAGGCCAACAGCTTAACATAAGGAAAGACTTAAACCATCATCTTGAAGACCCTGCTGCTTGCTGAGTACACTTCCTGTAGCTGCAGCCTCAGGATAAACCCATTTTTTAATTTTACAATCTCTTAATTCTATTTCATCTGAAGAGAAGACCCCAAATTTCATATCTTCTCCATTACACTGATTACCCATATCTACCCTTGTAATATGATGCAACTTTCCTCCTCCTTGCTTTGAACGCCTGAAATACATTGCCACTTACACACTCAATATGCTAATACAGTCGGCCCTCCTTATCTGCGGATTCCATATGCGCGGATTCAACCAACCGTGGATCGGGAAAACCCGGAAGTTCTCTCTCCAGCACTCGTTGTTTGAGCATGTACAGACTATTTTTTCTTGTCATTATTCCCTGCACAATACAGTATAACAACTATTTACATAGCATTTACATTGTATTAGGTATTATAAGTAATGTAGAAATGACTTAAAAGTACAGGCAGTCCCCAGGTTATGAATGAGTACCATTCCTGAGTCCGTCTTTAAGTCAGATTTGAAGTCGGAACAGGTACATCCGGTATTATTTAGCGTCAGTTAGTCAAACGTTTTTCTTAGTATATAGCACATATTTTACCTTTCTATGCATATAAAACACTTAAGAAACATATGTATTTCAATAATTTAACCACTGCGTTGCTTAGTAATAATTGTAGCTTTCATCGGGGCAGGGCCTTTCACATTCTCTGTTAAAATTGTTCCGATCGTTGACCGACTGTAGCCTAACGCTCTTCCAATGACCGATGGCATTTCACCTCTTTCCGATCGCTTTATTACTTCCACCTTATTTTCAATCACGATTGTGATTATTTTCGTGAACAGAAACACTGCGGATTCAGAGCTGCGCTGCCAGGTCCTAATGTCCACCGCACAGAGACATGTTAAATAAAGTCCGGGGCTCTGCTGGGTCCTAAAGACCACCGCACTGATACATGTTAAATAAGGGACTTGAACATCCGCAAATTTTGGTATCCACGGGGGGTCCCGGAACCAATCCCCCGCAGATAAGGAGGGCCAACTGTATTTACCTTCTACAACTTCCATTCTGCACCTTTTACAAAAAAAATCAACCTAATGTTAATAATGTTACTTGTTCTATCCTGTAACATTATCCTTAACTTTAATCTTCACCTTCTTACATTCGAAATGCCAAACCCAAAACCACCAAAACCTCTTGCCCTTATGTTTGAAATCCCTAATCAGCATTATTTTTATCTCTCCAAACACTTCCTCCCCTTTCCCTGATCTCACCCCTTAAAGTACTTTTCTGTACATGTAACCTTATAAATGACATAACTGGGACACAGCTTCAATTCATCTTCATTAGATGCAGAAACCATACCAGTTATAAGTATCACTATTTCAAGTGACCCATTTATTCATATAACTGCTTAGGTACAATCTTCTTTGTATCTATATTTTATTTACAATTTTTGAACATCTCCAAGCATGTCCAAATATATGTTTGACACCATTTAAAGAACAATTCAGTTATTGAGCTCAAATGCTTCCTGATGTTTTCCTTTACTGTGGTTTTGCATCAAACATTATAAGCCTATTTTTTTTTAATATAAAACAAGTTACCACCTGAAAAATAGATAAAGACCTTACTTGGACCACCAGATCTCCTCATTTCAACTTATATTTACTGAATAATTTAACTATAATCAGTGATGAGAAACACTGAACTAAAACCAGTTTAACTGGAGATGTTGGCAGAGTCAATTAATACATCTGATCATCTTTAGAGTGGCAGGCAAGTAATCCTTTAATATACTATGGTACCTAAAGTAACAAATTCCTAACATCTTTTCATTTAAATGTTTCACCTTAAAATGAAAATTCCCTAAGTAATGGCTTTCCCTCCAGTGTTAAAAGACATTAAAAACTGAAAATATGACCAGATTACAGTACTCAGCAATAATTACGAACCTTTTCTAACATTTCCGGCTAAATTTGTAAACAAGGTTCACATCATTAACAAAGTTTAGACAGCCAAATCAACTGGAACAGACAAAAAAATTACATTACTTAATTTTATCTTTCAAATTTAATATGTCACCCGGGGTTTTTTTTTAATTGGCACTACATAATTAATAACTTAAATCTTTGCTACCTGTTGTACTAAGTAAAATAGGTCCTGTTAACCTTCCTGGATCTGTCAATATTTAACAGATGGCAACTAAAATCTCCTGTCAATCTATTCTTAAGAAGACAGCCTACTGTAATCTCTTAGTCTACTCTAAACCCTTTCCGGTGCCATTAAATGCCCTGTTGTACATAATCTGTAAGCAATGCTCCAGCTATGAGCCACTTTATGAAGTACAAATGTGACCTACCTGCTTCAGTACTTTAGTCATGATTAATAAAAGTATCCAGACACTTTCATCATTACCTTATCTACCTGACTTGCTATTTCCCCCTCAAGGACCTATTAACATGCATTCCAAGATCCCTTTGTTCTTCGACATTTCTCAGATTCCCACCATTCCCTTGAGTAGTCTGCCCTCCAAATACATTACATCACATTCCTTGGAACTGAATTCCATTTGCCATTTTTGTATCCATCTAATAAGTTGCCTGAGATCATTATCATTCTACAATTTAGGAACTTTCTTCCAATGAACTACATCACTAATTTTGTTATCATTAACAAAATTCTTATGTGTAGCAATCATGAAAGAAAAACAATTTATATATAACACTATTGAATGGAAACTCTTATTTTCCAGAGGTACACATGTAAACACCAGTCCAAAAAGGGAAAACAAATGAAAATTAATTGAAGTTATGTGCATTTTTTCGTACTGAACTAAGCATTTTCCGCAACCAAAGAAGAGAAGCACAGATTAAATACAGAATACTGAAACAATGACAGGGAACATGCAATCAGATTAGCCTACTACAGTAATGGTAAAATAAGTTAACTGCTAGAAGTACTGGAAAATAAAGAATTTTAATTAAAGGCCAATTTAAAATAGCAATACGAAGAACTTAATTCTGAATGAGACAAATGTCAAGATGCTGAGACAAATTGAATAAACAATCTATAATCTACTTATTGGGATCATCTCACACCAAAATAAAAAATGAAATACAAAGAAATCAGTAAGTCAAATCAGAAGCTAGAACATAGAACACAAAATAGTACAGCACAGTACAGGCCCTTCGGCCCACAATGTTGTGCCGACCCTCAAACCCTGCCTCCCATATAACCCTCTCACCTTAAATTCCTACATATACCTGTCTAGTA